>NW_012147189.1:10030433-10034912 GCF_000956105.1 Propithecus coquereli | reverse complement strand
ACAAAATAGTTTATAAAAATATTCCTCTGGATTGTACAAGAAGGGAGGCAGGGACCACTGATGAGATATTAATCAGACTTGGCTTCTCTCCTGCTTTATCAGAGGCTGGATTCTCCTCAGTTTTAGTTTCTCCATTTTCTGCAGGTAAATCTCCTTTAGTTCTTGGTTAGCCACTTCCACGTGTTTTCCCTTTGTTCCCCTTTTCTCTTTTGTTTGTACTTTTTTGTCTGAAGATTTATTCTTTCCTGCTGCCTTTTTTTGGCTTCGATTTGCTGGTGCCGGTTTATGTGACAACCATGCTGATCTCTTGGGCTCTTCCTTCGCCACGCCCCCTGCTGAGCTGAACTTCCTCTGGGAAATCTTGGTGGCAGGGAGGGTGTGATCCAGGTGCCTGCAGGCTGTGGAGCACCAAGAGCCTTGGCAAAGCTGGGCTACCTGGTCGCTGCCCAAGAAAGCAGAGTTTAAATAAATTAATAATTTTAAATAGCATGTACATTATATTTTTAAGTCACTATAAAATGAACACTATTTTGTATACATATTTTCATTTATAATATTAGTATAGTTTACATACTTGTAATTTTAATGAAAATGCTATATTTTACTGGTTGTCGTATCATTATTTGTTTAACCATCTTCCTCCATCCCACATTAAATCACAGCCATGGTGTGTGGATTTGGTAAAAAGAATAGCGATCATCACCATTAAAAATATTGTGTGTCATGTTTTATTTTGAATTATATGCTTGAACATTCTCCCATGAAAGTAGAGCCACTATGTATACATCTTTGGCAAGAGAAAATAGAATGCTTGTCTGTGCTCCTTTAGACAGCAAAGGTCCTGTTTCAAATGATAAAACATGGACTTGAGTAGATAATAATATTGCAGATGAACAGAAGTGAAGGATAAAGGTACAATAAAACCCATGGGACTATTTCTCAAAGGTAAACTACTGCCTAATTATAAAATCGAGCTGGGGAACTTAAAGGTCTTAGAGTGAAAGTCTTTGGAATTCATACAGTCTTGAACGAAAGATACGGCTTATTTATCTTCTCTGAAATGTATTTGAAACTTCTTGATGATCTATAGTAGAGAGAAGATTTCAAAGGAGACAAAAATTACTTGGAAATTTTTACTACCGAGAAACACTTCAGAGTAGAGGGTATGAACTTTCTTTTTAACTCTACATGGTTTTGTTTCATTACTTGTTTTTATTTTAGCACCCATCAGCACTGCCTTTGTGTTGCTATGCAGAACTATAGCATATTAATAGTTCCAGATTAAATTATGGGAAAAATACTGATCTGTGCTTAGATCAATGATTCACCTCAGGGGTAGAAAGGGAATTTTTGCTGGTGAAAACACCAGTTATTGCCAAGTATGCAAAATCAATTGATGGAGGATGAAGATGGCTATCTCCTTTTGAACTGAGGTACGTGGCATTCTGTAGATCAAAAGGCCAAGATGTGGCCAGAGGGGAGGCCTGGGAGAGATGCCTAGGGGGAAGGGGTGCTTGTTCCCCATACAGATCATCAGTTTTCATGACTAGTAATTTTGGCATCAAACACAGGGAGAGGCTAACATTTTGGTATAAAGCAATCCCATGTCCCATTATATCAATTTGTTCATCAATGTTCAAATACTCACTCCAATTTTGAACATATAAAATGATTGTAGTATTGGTTGCCTACTTTCTGATTAAACTCTTGCTGTTAGAAAAACAGCTTCTAGAACTTTCCTGGCTACTTGGAGGAATGACCATCCTTCCCCAGTAGAGGTCAAGAGTGAGGCCCAGGGGTCTGGGGGGAAGGGGAGATCAGGTACCCTTTACCCTTGGTAAAAGGGTACCAAATTTCAGTTATGCAAGGTGAATAACTTTTGGAGACCTAATGTACAGTGACTATGGTTAGCAATAAAATATTGAATACTCGAAATTGGTTAAGAGGGTAGATCTTACGTGTTCTCACCACATACATACTAGAAAAGTAATTGTGAAAGTGATGGATATGTTAATTAGCTTGATTATGGTGATCATTTCACAATGTATGCATATATCAAAACATTGATCTGTCCACATGAAATATACATAATTTTTATTTGCCAATCATACCTTAATAAAATTGAGAAAAAAACGTGAGGCCCAAGAACTCAGAAATAGCCCAACCTTTCCCGTACTTCCAGGCCTCCCTCAGCAAGAATGAAGAAGGGGTGGTGTCTTCTTTTTCCCCCTTTCTACTCTTACACCCCCACAACACTCCCAGTCTTGTCACTCTCTGCCTCATGACATGAACACTGAATGTAGCAGAATCACCTTGGGAAATTGTTCCAAACATAGGGTCCCAGGTCCTTCTCCAGAGTACTGACTGAGAATTTCTGGGGAGGGGTCTCTGGAATCTGCCTTCTTACCAGGCTCCCTGGGTGATTTTTATGCACACTAAAGTTTGAGAACCACTGTCCCCAGACTCTTAAACAGGAATCTGTAGATATTTCCTTACAAACGTATTGTACTTTACAGCTTGCAAAGTGTTTTCATATATCGTCTCACTAGATGCCTAGAACTATCAAAGGAGATAAATAAGGTAGGTGTTGACATGTTTATTTTTCAAATGAGACAATGGGTATCTGGAATGTCCAATGGCCTGGTCAAGCTGTAGTTGAGCTGAAGAAGTAGGTTCTCATAACCCAGCATCCTGCCTGCAGATAATATTGGCCCTGGAATGAGGGGACTTATAGTTCACACCTTCTCTTACATTGTTTCCTTTATTCTCCCCAATAAGCCTGTGAGGTCGATAAGTAAAATATTATTGGGCCTATCTGACAGAAGAGAAAACTGAGATGCAAAGAGCTGAAGTGAATTGCCTGAAGTCATAAGCTAGAAAGAGGCAAAACTTGGACTTAAACTCAAGGTTTTCCAAGTACAAGTGCTGCCTGCCATCTACTTTTTACTGCTGCTGAAATGACGGACAAATGAAGTTGTGATGAAGTATAAATATTTCAAGATTTTCTTATTGTTTAATATTTAATAAATATTGCTTATACCATAAAATGTTTCTTATGTATACTTGGCTTTCGCACTTAGCAAATAAAGTCTTCTCTTGAGTCCATCACATTATTTTTATAACTGGGCATCATAAAAAACTTTTTTTGAGATAATTGCCCTAATAATTATTCTCTTGAAGGTCACAGTAACTTTTGAAATATAATTGCCAAATCCATTTATCATTTCTCCAATCTTGTCCTTCTCTCCTCTTTGCAGCATTTGACACTGTTGAATGCCCCCTTTCTTCCTGAAAACCTTTTCTGTGAAGTGGCTTGCTGATGATTCTGAGTTCTCCATCAACCTTTTGCTGACTTCTCCTTGCTCTAATCCTTAAAGAGAACTACTTCACACCGAGGTTCTTTTTTTTTTCTTTTTCTTTTAAATCAAGGGTTTTCAAATGAAAGGAATAAGGAAATACCCCATCTTGGATAGTCAGTGGAAACAAATCGAGATTTCTTGCATGCAGTATCTATGATTCAGAGATATGTCTTAAGGTTGTAATATAAAAATTATCCCTCTATCACCAAAAACTGAGTCATGAACACATAGATTTGAACAGCTCAGAGACCAAATGCATCACCAGGAAATCCTTCATACTGTAAGCTTAGGCAGCCAATCTACTCTTTTAAGATCCCTTAAAGAATAGACTTGATTCTGGAGGACCCTGATGTATGATTATTACTAAAAGAAATGAAAGGATTCAATGAATCCAAAATTGTCTCAAGATTCAAATGATCTCTCTGGGCCATAGAGTCTTAGTTCAAAAATGTTGGTGGGAATGCGCATGGCAGGCCTTTTGAGAGTTCTACTGAAGAAATAAGGTATCAAGTAGTGTTTGGATATAAATCTGCTGGCATCACCAATTCATTTT
Source organism: Propithecus coquereli (assembly GCF_000956105.1). Taxonomy (NCBI): domain Eukaryota; kingdom Metazoa; phylum Chordata; class Mammalia; order Primates; family Indriidae; genus Propithecus; species Propithecus coquereli. The sequence goes on along the minus strand of NW_012147189.1, from coordinate 10,031,000 downwards.
ACTTGTTCAGCTGGTATAGACAGAAAAATTGATAAAAGTCTGAGGTTTTTCTGGTGATTTATACAGTTATTGATTAGGTTCAAGCAAAACCTAATTCTATGAATCAAGGGAAAAGTACAATGTTTTACATGCACTGATGTTGAAAGTTTCATTCCAGGGAGATTAAACAGGAAATATGTATTTAATACTGAGTGAAAATCTCAGGAAGAATTTTGTATACAATAGCACAGAAAGAACTGTGATTGTCTCTGGAAACTTCTTGCTTCTTTGGAAACAAAAGAGAACTTCTATACCCAAATTTCATCTTTTACACTCAAATTTTATCTTCTATATCCAAGTTTTCATAGTTGCCTTTCTTTTGCCTTCATGGATTTCCCCCAGAAGTACATACTAATAAGGTGTGGATTTTGGCCCTTCCAAATCTCACGTTGAAATTTGATCCCCAGTGTTGGAGGTTGGGCCCAGTGAGAGGTGTTTGGGTCATGGGGGCAGATCCTTCATGAGTGGTATGGTGCTCTCCCCACAATAATGAGTGAGTTCTGGCTTTGTTAGTTCATAAGAGACCTG
>NW_012147189.1:10026000-10030383 GCF_000956105.1 Propithecus coquereli | reverse complement strand
TTTCATATATCGTCTCACTAGATGCCTAGAACTATCAAAGGAGATAAATAAGGTAGGTGTTGACATGTTTATTTTTCAAATGAGACAATGGGTATCTGGAATGTCCAATGGCCTGGTCAAGCTGTAGTTGAGCTGAAGAAGTAGGTTCTCATAACCCAGCATCCTGCCTGCAGATAATATTGGCCCTGGAATGAGGGGACTTATAGTTCACACCTTCTCTTACATTGTTTCCTTTATTCTCCCCAATAAGCCTGTGAGGTCGATAAGTAAAATATTATTGGGCCTATCTGACAGAAGAGAAAACTGAGATGCAAAGAGCTGAAGTGAATTGCCTGAAGTCATAAGCTAGAAAGAGGCAAAACTTGGACTTAAACTCAAGGTTTTCCAAGTACAAGTGCTGCCTGCCATCTACTTTTTACTGCTGCTGAAATGACGGACAAATGAAGTTGTGATGAAGTATAAATATTTCAAGATTTTCTTATTGTTTAATATTTAATAAATATTGCTTATACCATAAAATGTTTCTTATGTATACTTGGCTTTCGCACTTAGCAAATAAAGTCTTCTCTTGAGTCCATCACATTATTTTTATAACTGGGCATCATAAAAAACTTTTTTTGAGATAATTGCCCTAATAATTATTCTCTTGAAGGTCACAGTAACTTTTGAAATATAATTGCCAAATCCATTTATCATTTCTCCAATCTTGTCCTTCTCTCCTCTTTGCAGCATTTGACACTGTTGAATGCCCCCTTTCTTCCTGAAAACCTTTTCTGTGAAGTGGCTTGCTGATGATTCTGAGTTCTCCATCAACCTTTTGCTGACTTCTCCTTGCTCTAATCCTTAAAGAGAACTACTTCACACCGAGGTTCTTTTTTTTTTCTTTTTCTTTTAAATCAAGGGTTTTCAAATGAAAGGAATAAGGAAATACCCCATCTTGGATAGTCAGTGGAAACAAATCGAGATTTCTTGCATGCAGTATCTATGATTCAGAGATATGTCTTAAGGTTGTAATATAAAAATTATCCCTCTATCACCAAAAACTGAGTCATGAACACATAGATTTGAACAGCTCAGAGACCAAATGCATCACCAGGAAATCCTTCATACTGTAAGCTTAGGCAGCCAATCTACTCTTTTAAGATCCCTTAAAGAATAGACTTGATTCTGGAGGACCCTGATGTATGATTATTACTAAAAGAAATGAAAGGATTCAATGAATCCAAAATTGTCTCAAGATTCAAATGATCTCTCTGGGCCATAGAGTCTTAGTTCAAAAATGTTGGTGGGAATGCGCATGGCAGGCCTTTTGAGAGTTCTACTGAAGAAATAAGGTATCAAGTAGTGTTTGGATATAAATCTGCTGGCATCACCAATTCATTTTACTTGTTCAGCTGGTATAGACAGAAAAATTGATAAAAGTCTGAGGTTTTTCTGGTGATTTATACAGTTATTGATTAGGTTCAAGCAAAACCTAATTCTATGAATCAAGGGAAAAGTACAATGTTTTACATGCACTGATGTTGAAAGTTTCATTCCAGGGAGATTAAACAGGAAATATGTATTTAATACTGAGTGAAAATCTCAGGAAGAATTTTGTATACAATAGCACAGAAAGAACTGTGATTGTCTCTGGAAACTTCTTGCTTCTTTGGAAACAAAAGAGAACTTCTATACCCAAATTTCATCTTTTACACCCAAATTTTATCTTCTATATCCAAGTTTTCATAGTTGCCTTTCTTTTGCCTTCATGGATTTCCCCCAGAAGTACATACTAATAAGGTGTGGATTTTGGCCCTTCCAAATCTCACGTTGAAATTTGATCCCCAGTGTTGGAGGTTGGGCCCAGTGAGAGGTGTTTGGGTCATGGGGGCAGATCCTTCATGAGTGGTATGGTGCTCTCCCCACAATAATGAGTGAGTTCTGGCTTTGTTAGTTCATAAGAGACCTGGTTGTTCAAAGGAGCCTGGCACCACCTCCTCCCTCTCTTCCTCCCTCTCTCGCCATGTGATACACCTGCTCCCCCCTCTTGCTTCTTGACACACCTGTGACATGCCTGTTCCCCCTTCTCCTTCTATATTGATTGGAAGCTCCCTGAAGCCCTCACCAGAAGCAGATCTGGCACCATGCTTACAGAAGCATGAGACAAATAAACCTCTTTTCTTTATAAATTTCTCAGCCTCGGGTATGTCCTTTATATTACCACCCAACTGGGTCCCTTGCCCACTGCCTAGGAAAGGCCAATATACTGAGACAACAGGAGTTGCAGCAGAGAAAGAGTTTAATATTGTGAGGTGCCTGGTGAGAAGATGGGAGTAATTTCTCAAATTCATCTCCCCAAGAATTTTGGGGCTAAGATTTTTAAAGGTGGTTTGGCAATCAAAGGGCTAGGGAATTGGGTCTGCTGATTGACTGGGGATGAATTCATAGGGTTGGGAAACAGAAATTGTCTTCTTGGCTGAGACATTTCCTGGGTAGGGGGCCTCAGAACTTGTTAGATTGGTTCCCACACATGTCCAGGGGTCTGCTTGATGTCAGTGGGTCCTCCCAAATGCAGAATCTGGAAGCTATCTCAAAGATCAGTCTTAGATTTTACAATGGTGATGCTATCTGTAGAAGGAGTTGGGGAAGTCACAAATCTTGACCTTGTCAAGGAGGATACATGCCACTTAAGCAGTAAGCAGTTAGCAGTAGGGACGTCAGTGAACAATGGCTGGTTAACTTTTGGCTATATGTGTACTTTCATGGAAATCAGACTTTTATCACTATTTTTGGCTTATTGCCTTTCATTTTAATATAGCTGGTTTCATCTGTAGCAGTGTGACATGGACTAACACACATACACATCCACAATTTTGGCTTTAGAATTATGTTATCTTTTACTTTTTTCCTGAGCTCCAGATCAACTTAGAATCTTGACCATAATACATACTCACTAATGTTTTTTAAATTTCTGTTTGCTAAATACCTAATTTCTTCAACAACATTTGTTGTGTCTCTACTATGTGTCAGGCAATGTTCTAGGAGCTTATTATACATCAGTTACCCAACAAAGTTACCACCATATGAACCTTACTATCTATTTATTTTTAATTCACAAATAAAAATTGCTTGTATATATCATGTACATCATGGTTTTGAAATATGTATACATTGCGAAATGGCTACATTGAGCTAGTTAACACATGTTACCTCACATACTTACGAGGGCTGTCCAGAAAGAATCCGGCCATTGTTAATATAATGAGAATGGTTACATTGCTGGATACTTTCTAGATAGTCCTCTTTCGTTTTTTTGGTGTAAACACTTAAAATCTCTTTTTTCAATTTTTAGGAGTACACTGTTACTAAATATAGGCACCACATTGTATAATAGACCTCTTGAACTGAATCCTCCTATCTAACTGAAACTTTGTATCCATTGATCACCATCTCCTCCCCCACTCCAACTCTTCCCACCAACCCCTGGTAACCACCATTTTACTCTCTACTATGAGTTCAACTTTTTTAGATTCCACACATAAGTGAGATCATGTAGTATTTGTCTTTATGTGCTTGGCATATTTCACTTAACATAATGTCCTCTAGGTTCATTCATTTTGCAAATGACAGAATTTCCTTCTTTTTTAAGGCTAAATAGTAATCTACTATGTATGTATACACCACATTTTCTTTATTCATTCATCTGCTGATGAACACTTGGGTTGATTCCACATCTTGGCTATTATGAATAATGCCACAATGAACATATAAAGCAGTACAGATATTTCTTCAACACACTAATTTCAATTCCTTTGGATATATGCCCAGAAGTGGGATTTTTGGACCTTACTTTTCAGTGGCAGAAGACAGATGGGAAACCATAAACATAAAAAATGTAAAAATTAGATTTTATGAGACAAACACTATGAAAAAGAGAGAAAAAGAGCAGGATAAACAGGGTTAAGAATGCTCTTAGCAGACATGGTGATGGGAGTGGAGCTCTTTTCTGTAAGGTGGTCTTGGTTGGCTTTGTTGTGAAAGTCTTAAAGGATATGAAGGAGTTAGTCCTGCAGATATCCCAGGGAAATGTATTTTACGCAGAGGAATAGCCATTGAATAGACCTTAAGGCACAAGCGTACCTGGGGTATTCAAGGAATAGTGGTAGGGGAGAATCAGAGAGGAAATGAGAGGTCCAATTCTGGAGAGTCTTGTCAACCCTTATAAGGACTTTGACTTTTACACTATGTAAAATGTGGAGCTTTTGGTGAGTTTTGAACACTGGAATGACATGATGTATTTTATGTGTTTAAAGGATCATTCTTCCTACTGTACTATAGGGTGGTAAGAGTAGAACTAGAGAGAGCAATTATAAAGCTAATGTAGTAATCTAGGCCAGGTGT
>NW_012147189.1:10024707-10025950 GCF_000956105.1 Propithecus coquereli | reverse complement strand
CCCTTTATCTCCTTATTGATTTCATCTCTTTTCGCTGTCGATTTAGTAGAGCAAATCAATGAAAAATAGTTGCTTCAATATTATTTGCAACAATATCATTAATAAAGATTGTTGAAATACATTTAAAATAAATATTTTAAAATCAAAGTCAGGTTAGTCAATATTTTAACAAAATTAAGCGATGCCAATTCTGTCATCTTGCATTTACAGATTCAAGCTGGGAATTCCAGGATGTGAGCCCGGCAATAATGAGCAAACCCAACACATCCCAAGAGCTTTTCTTGTAATGACATATGCCAGTTTGACATACCAAAACGATCTTTTTGTTTGCAAGATCACTGACAGATTCACGCTAACAAAATTTTCTATCTTAGCTGACTTTTAAAAGGGAACAATATTCTCTCATGCAAGCAGTATATGAGTATATTGGTATCTATACATCATTTATTTTCAAACCAAAAGTAGTCTTATTGTCCATTTTTACCAAAAGCCCAGGCTAGTGAAGTAAATTGTGACTGCACATACTTCACATTCAGCAAATATTTACTGAGTGCTCATCGTATTCTGGGTACTATCTTGGTGCTTTCTCACATGTTAACTCATTTGCTTCTCACAGTAGTCTGGGAGGTGGTCATTGCTATTCCCATTTTTTTTGGATGGGGAAATTACAGTCTACAGTCTAGGTTAAGGGACACAACGAGTAAATGGGATCATTGGCTCCATAAATGGGAGTATCTGTATCACATTCACTGCTAGAATTCCAGGAGTTAGCACAGAGGTACTAGTATCTCAGTAAATATGGGTTTGATGAATGAATAAGAGTAAGTGAGGGTAAAAGCTGAATTCAAACACAGCTCTTCTAATGCCCAAGCCTGTTTTTACCCCACTATATTAGGCTGTATGTTACATTCATTCTTTATGTTAGCACTGTTAAAGCTTTTCCATGTCCCCTTAAAATTCTAACCAGAAAAACAGTTTTTAAAAAGTTTTTCTCATAAAGTTAACAAGTGGTTGTTGTAAATATCTGACAGCTCAAAATAGTGTGATGTAAAAATTCTCTGTGCCCCATATCCTAGGAAGCCACTCATAAGTAGATGTGTTTCCTTCCAGGTAGCCTAAATGCGTGTGTGGTATATGTATATTTACCTATGTGTATTAGCTAGGGTTCTCCAAAGAAACAGAATCAGTAGGATGTCAAGTTTTTAAATTCCTAGTATTTTGACTGGAATCACATTGATTTAAT
>NW_012147189.1:10022860-10024657 GCF_000956105.1 Propithecus coquereli | reverse complement strand
TTCCCACCAACCCCTGGTAACCACCATTTTACTCTCTACTATGAGTTCAACTTTTTTAGATTCCACACATAAGTGAGATCATGTAGTATTTGTCTTTATGTGCTTGGCATATTTCACTTAACATAATGTCCTCTAGGTTCATTCATTTTGCAAATGACAGAATTTCCTTCTTTTTTAAGGCTAAATAGTAATCTACTATGTATGTATACACCACATTTTCTTTATTCATTCATCTGCTGATGAACACTTGGGTTGATTCCACATCTTGGCTATTATGAATAATGCCACAATGAACATATAAAGCAGTACAGATATTTCTTCAACACACTAATTTCAATTCCTTTGGATATATGCCCAGAAGTGGGATTTTTGGACCTTACTTTTCAGTGGCAGAAGACAGATGGGAAACCATAAACATAAAAAATGTAAAAATTAGATTTTATGAGACAAACACTATGAAAAAGAGAGAAAAAGAGCAGGATAAACAGGGTTAAGAATGCTCTTAGCAGACATGGTGATGGGAGTGGAGCTCTTTTCTGTAAGGTGGTCTTGGTTGGCTTTGTTGTGAAAGTCTTAAAGGATATGAAGGAGTTAGTCCTGCAGATATCCCAGGGAAATGTATTTTACGCAGAGGAATAGCCATTGAATAGACCTTAAGGCACAAGCGTACCTGGGGTATTCAAGGAATAGTGGTAGGGGAGAATCAGAGAGGAAATGAGAGGTCCAATTCTGGAGAGTCTTGTCAACCCTTATAAGGACTTTGACTTTTACACTATGTAAAATGTGGAGCTTTTGGTGAGTTTTGAACACTGGAATGACATGATGTATTTTATGTGTTTAAAGGATCATTCTTCCTACTGTACTATAGGGTGGTAAGAGTAGAACTAGAGAGAGCAATTATAAAGCTAATGTAGTAATCTAGGCCAGGTGTGATAGTGACTTGGACCAGAGTGGTAGTAGTAGAGTTGAAGAGAGATGGGCAGGTTCTAGGTATATTTTGAAGATAGAGCCATTCAATTTCCATTGTATTAAATAGAGTTAGCCTGAGCAACTTAGAAGGATGGAGTTGCCATTAACTGAGATTGGGAAGGCTGCAGGTGAAACAGGTTTGATGGGGAAGATCAGATGATCAGATTTGGACATGGTAAATTTGAAGCAACTATTTCTCTCTCCTCTAGCCCTACAGCATCATTTGTTTTTCTTAAAGAACATATATCATCTTTTATTATTTGATACTTATTTACACATGTGTCATAGCTCCCTTTCTATAATATATGCTCTGCAAGGGTAAACATCAGGCATAATCCATCTTTGCATCCGCTTAGCACCTAGGACAGTTCTCTGTATTTTGGAAGTGCTCAGAAGATGCACACTGAATTGAATTATTGGTTCCTTTTATTGCATTTTTGGCTTTAAAATAGAAGTTATTGACTTAAAAATTACTCTTTCACTTTATCTTCTTAGTTGTTCATTTACTACCAGAGAAAATAAGATAATAAGAATAATACAAAAACACTAAAAAGAATGCCTTGGATGAAATAAATGCAATCCCTCTTTACCATGTCTACCACAGTAAAACAGAAGGGTCACCTCTAATTCAAGTTGACCAGGTGATTTCCAAACTGAAATGTCTTTTCAATCATTATATATAAGAGTTATATTGATAGAGTTTTTGGACAAGAACCTGGAAGCACAGACAACGAAAGCGAAAATAGATAAATGGGATTTGATCAAACTAAAAAGCTTCTGCACAGGAAAGGAAACAATCAACAAAATGAAAAGAGAACCTACAGAGTG
>NW_012147189.1:10016348-10018698 GCF_000956105.1 Propithecus coquereli | reverse complement strand
TTTTTTAATTTTACTTTAATTTCTGGCTTAATAAAAGACAGATTCACATATCTGCTTCTGCATTCAGTCTATTGTGACATTATTAATACTTCTACTGGTGATCTTGAAGCATAAGGTGACTTTGGGAATGGTGGGCATGTGTTGTAGAGCAACAAGACAGTACCATACTAGGTGCAGGTGATGACCTCCCACTTCTTTAACAAGTTTAAGACTATGTGTTACTCATGGTGAAATCCAGTCACAACTGATGTACCCTTATAGTTTCCGGCATTGGTCATAGGTCTGACGAGAGGCATGGAATGACTATCACCAGTTGAGACTAACTTCCCAGGTATATGGATGATAAGTCCACCCTATTGTCTGTTCTAGGAAGTCAGTAAACTACATCACCGAGGTAAATCAAAAATTAATACTCTGTTTCTCTTCACTTTTAGGAGATAGACTGTAGGCTCAGGGATACATATTTTTAATAGTCCTCTATAAAAGAATTGCATGACCCAAAGGAATCTTGCTGGAGAACATTACTTTTATTCTCATGGAACGGTCAAGTTGGGAACCTAGGAATTGAAATGTCCTTGTAATGTGTCTTAGTTTGGGTTCCCCTAGAAGCTGACTTAGTGAGAAGGACTCAAGTGTAAGCAGTTTATTTGGGAAGTGTAGGGACCAGCTTTAGGGGAATGGGGCAAGTTGTACAGGGAAAGAAAGAAGCTGATAAAAGGTGTGTAACGAAGCCAATGACCACAGAAGATGCTGGACCTGGGAGAGATACAGAGTCCCTGCCTCTAGTTTATCCCACCCAACCCCTCGCTTGGCAGGAGGGAACTAGAGATACCTTAACTAACATCAACTGCCAGCACTAATTGGTTGAAGGCTGTTCCAGGCACTTGGGGGAGGGAGTGCAATTTGGAGGACAGCTCTCAGACAGAGAGGCACAGGTACTCACACTGAAGTGCTGAGGCCCCAGGGATAGGAACAGAGGCCCTGTAACATTGTATACATTCAGAGGGGATTATTTATGTGACCATCGAGTACTACCTGCCTTTCTGTATACCACTGAAAGTAGAAAATCAGGCAGCAATGAATAGATGGATTATATCTATTAGAGAATTGTTTAAGGCTTACACAATTTTTAAGCTAAAAGGGACCTTAGAGGGTAACTAGTTCTTTTTCTTCATTTTACTAATGAAAAACTGAGGCCCCCAAGAGCCTATGGTTACAGAGCACTTGGGTGCAAAACCAGGACAAACATCCATATTTTCTGACTTGTGTTGCATAGAGTTGCCATCAAGGATGGGGAAGGGGAGGCTTTTGTTCCCTCCTAATCTCCAGTTAACCTCTTCCTCTCTTCTATGATATGGGCAATTTATTTATTTATTTATTTATTTTGCAAATACAGCTTCAAGTCCCCTCTTTCTCTACCTCTGGCCACATGGACACTCCTATGCCCTTCCCTTCCTCCTACACATTAATAGAAAATCCAGAACCTCCCTTGGTCTAGGACTCCAGAAATTTTTACCACTTTGAGAAGAAAATACGAAGTGGCTTAGTTTAAACAGAATAAACAAAAATAGCTCCTCTGAAGTTATTTAAACATTAAACTGAATTTGAGAACCCTTCTGAGATAACTTTCAAGGAAAAAAGGCAAAATTAGTTTACACCAGAATAGGAATTTATTGTGTTGAGTTGATTGTGTAGCTAGCAGCCATCTTAATATGTCTAATTGTGATGATGGGTTCTTGGTTTCAAAAGGCTCAGAATACTTTATTCCATATAGGCATGGCTTTTTCCATGTAAGATGGAACAAATCAGTCTGGTAGCTTTTCTTGTTTTAGGTTACAAAGTGATGATAATATCTTTCTTTTGGACAGGATTTGCTCATCAAAAATGCTGCTTACATTTGTCTTTGAATTGAGTCCTTGTCAGATGGGTCAGGTGGATAGATATTATTATCCCCATTTCAGAGACAGAGAGAGAAAATGAGGGCCTGAAGGCATCTGGCCCAGTGCTGGGAGCTGGGACTGCAGCCAGGGCTCCACTGACAATAGGGCTCCTTAAGTGCCATTTAGTTGGCCTTTAACTCAATTAGTCCCAGAAATGTTGTTTCTGTGCATGCATTTATGTCCTTGATCTCATTCAGTGGAAGTTGTGGTTCTGTCCAAGATGTCTTATTGCTCACCCAAGGCAAGGGCATGGATCAGTTCACATTTTGAGGCTTCTTTCCATTATTTATTCTATTTATCTATACATATTAAAGAAGCCATGTGGCTGTGGAATCCCATGGACCTGGCTTCTATTGCCAGGTCTACTAATTACTCAATGAGTGGCCTTGCAAGTCACTTAACGTGCCTTA
>NW_012147189.1:10007494-10014848 GCF_000956105.1 Propithecus coquereli | reverse complement strand
ATCAGAGTGACTTTATATTGAGGTAATTTATTGTGGTCTTGGTATTAATACTTTCACCTTAATTGTCTGATGTGGAAAAGATGGTTTGCCTTGGGCTTTTGAAAATGATCGTCATCATGATTAAATAGGGAATTGAGGCAGATTTAGAGAAAAAGCTTGGTGGTGTAGCTCAGTTTGAAAGACCAACAATACCCTGAATAGCCAAGTCCTTAATGAAGATTTCTACTTATTTCAATGGAGATTTTCAGGTTTATAAAGCCCCCATTAGCTAATATATACTCTAGAGAAAGGGCACACATAAACCCCTCAGCTGCATAGTTTAACTATGACATTCATAATTTGACACTTTAAAAAGTTTAACTGAAACTTTTAAATGAAAAGTAAGGACTCAAGGAAATAACATACAAAGATAGAAAATGGGAGTGAAGAGGAAGGAAATGAAAAATGCCACCGCTTCTGCTTTCCCATGTGGTGAGATACTTACACAATGGCAATTGTGGTTGGCTTTTCTTATTGGATGTGAGAGAGCTTCACAGGCTTTGTGTCTACATTTGCAGTTGGTAGCCTACCCTAATGTGGACTCTGTCTCAAGAACCTTGGACTTTCCCCACATTTGCTCCTCAGAGGCTGCCTCAGGGATTACGTGGGGTTGGTGAGACCAGAGCTACAAGGAAAGAGTAGTCACTGTGGTTCTGAGACTGTTTCATTCTCTAACAATTAAGGCTCCAAGGGAAAACTTTCAGCAGCTCATACTTTTTTTAAAAACATACTTTATTATTAATGTTTTGCTTTCTATTTATACTGTTTATTTTTAAATAATTATAGATTCACAGGAAGTTGCAAATATATAGAGGTCCCATGTGGACTTCACCCAATTTCTCCCAATGGTATCATCATAAATAACTATAGTTCAATATCGAAACCAGGAAATTGCCATTGGTACAACTCAGTGACCTTATTCAGACTTTACCTGTTTTTATGTGCACACATGTGTGAGTGTGTGTGTAGTTCTATGTAGTTTTATCTCACGTATAGTGTAGCTCCATGTCACTACCACCACAATCAAGAATCTACCCTATCACATTACATCATTCCCATGCTTAAGAAACCTCGAATAGCTCCCTATTTCACTCATAGGAGCCTCAAACTCTTACCATGGCTATAGGACCCACCCCACTGGGACCCTGCCCATTTGTTCCACTCCATCTCTTACCAACCCCACCCACCTTGCTCCACTCTGTTTGCAGTGGTCTCCATCTGACTTTGAACATGCCTAATCAAGCCTCTTTCTACCTCAGGGAGTTTGCACTTTCTGTTCCTGATGCGTGGAATGCTGGAGTCAGATCCTTCAATAGCTGGTTCTTTTTCCTCATTAAGCCTCAACTCAAATTTTATCTTTTCAGAGAGACTCTCCTTGTACACATAATGTAAAAAAACAAACTCCCCCCACCCCCGCAAAAAAAACCCCTCCATATGGGGTTACTAGATTTAGCAAATAAAACCACAAAACACCTAAATTTGAATTTTGGATCAACAACAAATACTGTTTTAGTATAAGTATGTCCCATGTAATATTTGGGACATACACTAAAAATCATTGTTTATTTCAAATTCAAATTTAAGTAGGTGTCCTGCATTTTATTTGGCAGCCCTTCCTCCATAGCCACTCTGTTATGGTACCGTCTTTTATTGTTTCCATGGGACTTCTCATTATTAGAAATTCTGTCTATTATCTAACTCCCCCCACACTGGCCCCAAGATAAGCTCCATGTGGGTGCGACCCTGCTGTCTTGTTCACAGCTGCATCCCCACAGCCTACCATAGTGCCTGGCACATAGTAGGTGCTCAATAAATATTTATTCTAAAATCCCCAAAACTTAGGTTGGTAACACCTTCAGGGCATACTGCTAGCCAGACAAGACTGTAATCAAATAGTGTAGTGCCAAAGCTTAGAGAACTCTCCCATGTTTTCCACATTTAGGGGTGCAATGGAGGAAGGAAGGGGCACTTTGTCGCTGGCCTTTCAGAAGGCTCTCTTGGTAGAATCAGAAGACCCCGGATGAGTAGATTTTTGGGAGAAGCAAAGTACAAATGAGCTAAAAAGCCTTTTCATTTGCCTTGCAACGAAGCAAATGGAATAAGCAAAGAAAAATACACTTGAAAGAAAAGAACAAGATTCTCTGCCTACCAAATGGGGTCTGAGGCAGTGCACATGCCGCCCATCTTCGTCCACAGTAAACTTCCTGCAACTTAAGGGTTGGCTTTATTGTCAGACTCTGGAACCTGCTAGATCCTGATAATAAGAGTAGTCACCAGGCTAGATGCAAATAAAGAGCTGGGAGGGGTGGATGAGGATGAAGTCAAGACAGAAGAAATCAAACTCTTGGACCCAGGGCGCAGAACGGGGCGGAGGCAGCGGTGTTCATCATTAGAACTCAGTCCGGTTTCACCGCTCGGTGTGGACGCTCAGTGGGGACCCACTGAGGGCGCGAAGTCTCCAGTCTAGCTCACTTCGTCGGACTCAGACGATCGCCAGCTCGGCCGGCGGCCGGCCCAGAGCGAGCTGCGTGGGCAACTGTGGCCGGATCCCAGGGCGCAAGCTGGCTCCGGGCCCTACCCAGCTCCACCCGGCTCTCGCCGGCCCTCCCGCCTAGGAGCTGGAGGATGATCCCGGGGCTCTCCGACCGGGCTGCTAGTCCCCGGAGTCTTCAGCCGAACGCGCCAGGTTGGGTGCGCCGCGTGTGCGCCCAGTTTGGAGGCAGCCACCCCCGCCGCTGACAGGTGCTGCCCTGAGGGCGCCGGGTGCGGTCCCTGGCGCAGCTGGACGCGCACGCCCGGGTGCGTGCAGCTTCCTGAGCTCGGAGCCAGCAAGGAGAGGGAGCCAGGGCGCGGCCTGGGGAACTCCAGTGGACTGGAGCCGCGTAGCTTGGGGCTAGAAACTTTGCAGGCGCAGCGGCCGGGATTCGGTGACAGCGCCAGCTCACCCCAGCAGGTGCCGGAGGAAGAGGCGGCGCCGGAGTCCCGAGGCCGGAGAGCCTCGGCGGCCGCGGCGGCATCTTTCCCGAGAGCTGGCCTGAAGCCGCTGGGCACTCCCGGGTTCTGCTGCTGCGCCCGCCGCCGCCGTCGCCACCACCGCGGGGCTCCGGGAGGAGGCGCAGCCGGAGAGGGCGGAGGAGAAGCAGGAGGAGGAGGAGGAGGGGAGAGGAGCAGGGGGTGGAGGATGGAGCCCCGGGCTGGCGCGACGGGCCAGCCGGATCCTGCGCCGGCGTCCTCCTCCTTCCAGGCCCGGCTCTGGAGGAACCTACAGCTGGGGGTGGGCAAGAGCAAGGGCGGCGGGGGCGGGCGCGCGGGGGCTCCGGAGCGCCGCACTGCGGACACCCCGTCGGCCTCCCCGCCGCTCCCGGGGGGCACGCGGGACGCCCTGGCCGGCGTGGGTGGAGCAGGCAGCAGGTGGATCGGCTTCAAGAAGCGGAAGCAGGTGCTGGACCGAGTCTTCTCCTCCTCCCAGCCCAACCTGTGCTGCTCTTCGCCGGAGCCCCTCGAGTCCCGCGACGCTGGCAGAGCAGAGCAGGGGTCCACGCTGCGCCGCCGGATCCGGGAGCATTTGCTCCCCGCCGGAAAGGGGCTCTCAACAGCCGCGGGAGCAGCCGGAGTAACGCCTCCTGGCGGACGCTCTCCAGACTCGGCTCCCTCTTCTTCCTCCGCCTCATCCTCCCTGTCCTCCTCGCCCCAGCCACCACCGAGGGTGGACCGTGCCCGAGATGAGGGTGCACGGCATAGAGGCCCTGGGGCGCACTTGTGCCATCAGAAGAGCTCCTCTCTGCCGGGAACTGCCTGCCTGGAACAGCTCCTGGAGCCACCCCCACCTCCCGCAGAGCCAGCGCGAAGCCCCGCGGAGCCCCGACCCTCGGAGAGGGGTGAGGAGCGCGACGGCAGCCAGGTGAGTGCCAGGTGCGCGGGGCCACGCCTCCAGCTTCAGGCGATCTCCACCCTGATCCTGTGTGTGTGTGTGTGTGGGGGGGAGGGGATGCGCCATCAAGCAGATGAAACAATGGAAGGAACACTTCTCGCTCCTGTTTAGCAAAGATTAGAGTTCTGAGTTGCACCCTGACTTGACTTTTGGTAGAAATAGCACCTGTCGCCAGAAGCAGTTTGTCGCCAGAAGCTTTTTGAGTGGTTAGCGAAAAGTTAGAAATAAAATGGGTACTTTTTGGAGATCTCCTGGAAGGAGATGTCCAGCTAAGTCTCGCCTTGACAAAAGGAAAAACTAAAAAATCCAACAACTTAAAAAAATTACAACCACGTATGGTGGTGTGGAGGGGGCACGATTTGAAGCAAATGGCTGGCAGGAAGAATAGAAACGTGGAGAGGTGAATCAGTGGCAAATGTGAGGTCTTGGGCTGGGGAAAGCCTGATCGCAGCAATGCGCTCATTTTCCCGCGCCTCCTTCTTAAAATTTCCTGCTGCAAGTGGCTCACTGGCCCGCAGGTGGACATCGTAAACATCTCATCAGCGTTACTCAAAACAAATGTTCCTATGACCCATGCTAAGTTTCAATAGTCAACGGACGCACTTGCTTTTAAAGTATGCTGCCTTTACATCATGTTGACGCTTTACTCACAAAGGAGTCAAGTTTTTTATGTGCTTTTATCAAAAATGGTACTTGTAGGACCCGTAAGGCATCCCACTGAGCGGCGGTTTTTACTTTGTGTTTTGAAAAGGTGATCTTTTTTTGTAAATGTTTATCAAATCATGTTAATGCTAGGAAATATTATGTAAGTTCCATTCTGCCAGAGACCGAAAGAACTTTTTTTCCCAGTGCATCTTAGTTTATTTAAACTTTCTCATTATTTTGACCCTGATTAGTTATGTTAGATGAATGACGCATACGTTAAGACTTTAATTAGATTAAAAGCTGAGTTACAAAGAAACATCAGGTCATGTTTTGAAGGGTAAGATGTGAGAACAGATGGGCTTTCAGTTGAAAATTTTTGTAGTTTATTGACTAATGTATTGTAATTCCTGAAGGTCAGAATATGAGTATGTTTTATTGCTTAGTAAACCCAATTGCTTGTAGTATGCAAATACCTGATGTTCAAGAAAAAGTTTTATTTTTAAAAGAGTAGGTAGAGATAAAATTGACAAAAAAGACTAAGTACATTTACCTTTCCTGTCGTCTTGAAATTGAACTGGATAGAACCCTTCTTTTGTTTTCAAAGGTAAAGTGAAAAATGGTTTTAAAAGAATGTTTTTAATTCAGTATAGATGAATACTATATATTAAAGGAAATATTTATTGTTGAGTGTGTACATAATCCTAATATATAAGAATTTTAGAGTTGGAGAACTGTTTGCATTTTGTTTTTCTTAGCTTTCATTATCAAGAATAGAACAACAAATAATAATTGAATTATTTTGGAATGTATATATCGTATTACTGTGAATGTTAACTTACTGAATCACTTTGTAGTCACTTCACTGAACCAAGCTCTTTTCAAGGCAAAAGTAGAGAATTCTGAACTCTTTATATTCCTTTTTGTCAAAAAGTTTTCAGAAATGATCAATCTTCATTTAAAAAATACTACTATGTTAGTATGAATTTTGTATACAAAAGACCTAAACTTATTCTGGAAAAGATATTAAACTGACATTACTGTGTGTGCCTTCATCATATGCTGGGCACTCTGTACATGGCCTTACATAGTTTAATCCTCCTAGCAGTCCTGTGTGATGGAATCCTTGTCATTTTATGGATTAAGAAACCAATGTTCAAAGAAGTTAAATAACCTTCTGGATCATACAGTTAGCAAATGACAGAAAAGGCTTTGTGCTCGTCAGTCTCCAGAATCTTTTTTCTATTATTACAGTAGCTACCTTTGACAACTTTTGGAACTTGTTCAGTTTTTGAGATGACTTTGGTCTTACTGATTGATAGTTGAGACTTGCAAGTTTACATGCATCTAAAGGTTTTTCCCCCATCCCTACATATAATCAGTTCTATGATGGATTAGCTGTATTACTTTGTAATTTGTTCTGTGATACATGTTGCATGTCTATTTTTATCACATTGACAAATGACATTATTAATCATGATCTATAATTCTAAAGAAGCTTTTCATTACGAAGAACCAGCATTTCAGTGTAGATATAAGAGGAATAAAAAAGCTAAAATATTTTTAAAAAGTAGGTGAAAAATGGGATATAGGCAGAAAGAACGATAAGCCCTGTGGGGCTTGCCTGATGCCATAAGGTCGCAGGAAGAGACACTATTGCTGGTCCCTAGCATCTGCTGCTCATGGGGCCTTGCCCCTTGTGAACTGGAACATTTTCTCTGTTATGAGTCACAAAGACAGCTTTTATCATCAGCGCTCTCTCACCATTGTAGAAGAGAGAAAGATTCCTCCGTCCTCTAAATACTTCTTTGCCCAACTCAAAGGAGCCCAGCTCACCTCTGAATGGGGAAGAGGGAGAAATGAAATTGGACCCTGGAACTGGAAGAGGACTCGCTAAGCTGTCCAGAAGTAGACTTAGCTTTGCAGCACCCTTGCACGCTTCCTGCGTGTCTCAGACATCTCTCCTTGCTCTCTCAGCACCTCATCTCCAGAGACACCTGGGCATGGGGAGGGAGCTCTTAGCACATGCAGATTTTGGTTTTATTCACAGTTCATAAGCACAGATGGTACACATGAAAGAAAAAGCAATAAAATCATTTAATATAATCCTTCTTCAGACTGCATAGAAAAAAAGAACTTTCTCTCAAGGCAGAAAGAAAAATTGTTGCAAAAATAGGCAAATTGTTTAATTTCTCTCTTGTTCTCTGCTTGATCCTGGCATCAGCCACGTTCTCCAACACATTCCCCACTTCTCCACCCCCTAGCCCAGCATGAGGCCCCAACAACATATGTGCACGTATTCTGACACTGGGTGGAGATGTTAAGCAAAAGCAAAAAATCCGTTTGGACTGCCGAGGAAAGAGATTTGGGAGTCACTGATGTACGATGATTAAAAGTGAACAAACTGGGCTACCTCCCATGCCCCTGCCAGCCCCCTCACTATTATGTTGTCTTTAGCCAAATATGCTTCTGAAACATGCGCTAACAGACTTAATAATGCCTTGCCATTGGGGCTTGTGCATTATTTAAAATGTTCTGCTTTGAGAATAAGAAGAAAAAGAAAAGAAACCCCTTTCTTCCCACTGATTCTAGTTCACGTGTTGGGCCATATTGTCGTACCAGATGCATTTCATTTTCTGCAACACAGTTGGGAAAGATGCTTTCTCAATTTGTGTGCATATCAAAAATATGCCAATTTTATGTATTCCGTCTTGATGAGTTACTAAAATTATATTTTGCTAG
>NW_012147189.1:10000955-10005219 GCF_000956105.1 Propithecus coquereli | reverse complement strand
GTTGATCTGGAAAATTACATCAGATGATGGACAAGCAGACCTCTGTACATTTTAGGGTCATTGCATCCGCCTAATCTCACTGGTTTTATTTAGAGGGGTCCTTCAGTATGAGCAATCTGAACCTATTTTGCTTAAACCTGAGCTGCCTCACCAGCTCTGCTAGAGTGGAATTTGGCAAGCCTTAGTACATTTGACCTATTAAATCAGTAAAACAGTTCAGGGAAAGACTACTCAATAAATGGTTGCTGAATGAATGAAGGGATGAATGGATGGGCTGCAGCTGTTCAGAGATAAAGTCTCTGGAAAAGCTTCAAAATTGCTT
The DNA here is from genome assembly GCF_000956105.1 of Propithecus coquereli. NCBI lineage: Eukaryota > Metazoa > Chordata > Mammalia > Primates > Indriidae > Propithecus > Propithecus coquereli. Next base: position 10,004,897 of record NW_012147189.1, on the reverse strand, counting down.
TACGTTTGTGTAATGATATTCTTGCCTTCTTGATTCCAAGTCCTTTTAAGCCTGGCAGATCTAGTTGACTTTCTCCTCTTTCCCCAGCTGGTGGCTCGGCTTTTCCCAGCCTAGACTGTACTTCTGGTTCTTGTGTTTGGTCATGACACCTACTAAATGGCTGCCAAATTGTGCTCACATGGAGGAGAGAGGAGAGAGTCCTATTTCTGAGGTGTCTGGCTCAGGGTTTTATTTCTTGGTGCTGGCCTTGATTCTGCGTATCCATTTTTGCACACTGTCTGGCCTCTGACATTGTACCTGCACATCTGGCTTCCTGATTCCTGCTGACTTATCCTCACTCAGAATACTTGAGTCTTGAATTCTGCTTGGATCTTGGCTCAAGATACTCTCCTACCTGCTTCCCTGCTACCTGTCTTCAACCCATCTCCTTGACCTGCCTTTTGTGCTTAACACTGTTCTCCTGTATTCCATACTCATCATTTGAGAAATGTCTCTTATCTTTCCTTTTCTCCCAGCCCTGACTCAGATACAAATCCCAATCTTGACCAAGAATTCTGTCCTCTTTAGCCTTGTCCATTCTGCTGCCTCTTAAGTACCAAGTGTGTGAAGTGGAGTGCAGACAGGTGGCCAGATGATATTCATAGTGACCTCCTGTTTCACACTGAGCCTAGTTAAAAACACAAAGCCTCCCTCCAGGAAATCTACATAACTGGTCAACTGTATTTGCTTATAAATGACGTTTCTTCCCCCAGGACTAGCCTCAGGCTGATTTTTCACTGAACACCATTCATTGTCTCTGTGTTCCTACTTTCTTCCCTCCTATTTTTAAACAAATCACATGCCTACTCTTTAACATCCACACCTTCTTTCTTCATCCTGCCTGTTTTCTTCTTTCTCCTTAATATTTTCTCCCACCCCCTACTCTCTCTGCTTGCAAGACTTGATTTTTGTAACTAACCATTAAGCATCCAGAGATGTCCTGTCCCATTTGGCAACCTCTAGCCCCATTTGGCTATTGAACGCTGGAAATGTGGCTAGTTAGATTGAGATGTGCCGTAAATGTAAAATGCACACTGGATTGTGAAGACTTAGTATAAAGAAAAGAATGGGGATTATCTCATTACTGAATTTATATTGATTGCCATGTTGTATTGATATTTTGGGTTTAGTTAAACATAATATTAAAGTTAATTTCACCTGTTAATTTTACAGGTAAAGTGACATATGTGGTCCACATTTGTATTTCTATCAGTGCTAATCTAAAGCAGGGATTTGAAACTCCAAACTCCAGTGCCCACAGGGCTACCAAAGTAAAGACAGTGAGGCAAGAGGGTTTGGTGGGGCCATGGTGACCCACAGAGCCCATGCCCCCTTTGAAGGAGCAGGTGCTTCTCAGCTCTAGGTGATTATTGCCAGTCAGGAAAAAAAGACATGTTCTCAGAGCTTCTAGATTCCTTAATAGAAGCCAATACCCCAGATTTTTGTGTGACATATCCAGATTCTTGAATTTTTGGCAAACTATGTATTTTTAAAAGCAAGGCTAAATCAAATATATCTCTGGACTGAATTTAGCTATCAGTTTGACTTCTGAATCAGAGAGCTCGTGTCTGATTTCTCCTCTCCTGTCCTCTCCCTTTCCCAAGTACTAAGCATATGTTATCTGGGACACAGTAGGCATCAATATATTTTACCAGATAATGGGATAGGCTCACCAGCTAGGAGAAATGAGTGGCAGGATGAAAGTCAGAATGCAGTGGGGCCGGGGGATGCAGAAAGAGGGAGGTGGGGACAAGGGAGAGTGGCCAAGCAAGTTGGCTCTAAACAGGGGATAAAAGAAAGTGGTAGTGGGGGAAGGAGAACAGTGTTGGTCGTGGGAAGGTTTGTTTTTCATCTGAAGATCACCTGAGTGGGTCGATGGAAAGGGAGAGGCTGAAGATAAAGGAGAAGGGGGATGGAGGGGTAAAGTCCCTCAGGACATAGGTTGGGGTGGGTCCCACAGACCAGGGGGAGGTGGCCCCCTTAGCCTTAAGCCAGTAGGAGCACCCCTCTTCCATTGAAGACGGAACGAGACAGCACGGAAGTGGATGCGGGGAAGTCTGTAGGTTTGGTGGCAATAATCGAGGATGTTCCACCAGATGACCTCTACCCTGTTTTGAAGTGTGATCAGGATTTGGACACAAGGACAAGGACAAGGAGACAGTGAAAGAATATCGCCACAGGCACAGAGGTGAATCAGTGTCATGTGTGTGAAAGAAATAGGGAGTCAGCAGTGGGACTGAAACCTAGGGTGTAGCAAGGGTGTAGAGGGAATAAAGGTGAAAATGAAGGTGTGGCCAGATCTGAGGGTTGAGGAGTATCCTCCCAGGCACTGTAGGAACCCTGGAGGCAGTTGAATGGGGGAGTAACGGGGTCAAGCTGGCAGTGGAGACAGAAGACCACGTGGAGGCCACCATGGTCTCAGTGAGAGCCTAGAGTTGGGCAGTGCCCTGACCGTGGTGCTGGAAAGACAGATTTGACAGAACAGGGAGTTGGCTGAACCTCCAGGAAAAGGGAGAGTAGAAGAGTTAATCACAGCGTGTTTTCCCCTTCACTTATGTCTCAGATTTTTCCTGGTTCTGTTCAGAAATGCTTTCACTGAAAAGTCTTATTTTTGGCGGGCGTGAGGGCCTGGTTGAGTCTCAAGCTTGCAATGTGTGAGAATGCTTGAGGGTGCCAGGATCATGAGTGCCACATTGTCACCTATTTACTGTAGTAACTCCTATTCTTTGAATTATTTTGGGTTCTTCAGAATAAAATAGTTCTCCTTTTCTCTGCAGTGTCAGGCACTGACAGTAGCATTAATAGAGCAAAAGAAAGGGTAAAACATGTTTGTCAGTTTAAAAAATCGAAAACATCACATTGTATAGTGTTAATATGCACAATTTTTATTTGTCAATTATACCTTAATAAAGCTGGGGGGGTAAAAAATGGAGTAAAATAAGAAAGAGTAAAGAGTAAAATAAAGAGAAAGGAGAAGGTGCAGCCCACGTCTGCTCTCAGCCAGAGACAGTGTGGCCCCTGCCGACTCGGAGGTCAGTCCCTCAGGGCACGTGAGGCTTGGCAACAGCTCTGCAGTGACACGGAACATGTCTCCAAAATCTATTCCAATTCCAAAAGATATTTTAGAAAACACTCAGACTTCTAATTTGGTATGGTGGAAATACTATTCAAAGTATTCAAAGGCAACTATAAAAATGCTGGATTCTTCTTTCATCAAAAGCAATAATAGATTTCAATAAAAGAACAAGAGTTAAATGTGGCTTATGTCCCTGTTACCTGAATTCTTGTGGGGCCTGATGTCAGAGTGGCTAAATATTTGGAAAAATAGTTATAATGAAAGGGTTTGGGATCCAAGGTCTCTGTTGGAAATTTTCACTCTTAATTAAGGCAGTATACTGCAAACATGTTAAAATATGATTCTCTCTCAGATGCAAGGTCAATCTGTGCATGGCAAATGGTCAACTTTTGCAAACTGCCAATAGATATTCTCTCAAAATAGAAATGATATTGTATCCAGACCCTTAAGCCATATTTGACTCTTGTTCTTCTATTGCAATCTAAAATTGCTTGTGATAAAAGAAGAATTCAGCATTTTTATAGTTGCCTTTGAATAGTATTTCCACCATACCAAATTAGAAGTCTGAGTGTTTTCCAAAACATCTTTTGGGATTGGAATAGATTTTGGAGACAAGTTCCGTGTCACTGCAGAGCTGTTTGCAAGCCTCATGTGCCCTGACAGACTGACTGCCTGAGTCAGCAGGGGTCAGGCTGTCTCTGGCTGAGAGCAGATGTGGGCTGTACCTTCACCTCCTTCCTTCTTTTCTTCCCTCTACTTTTGAAAGGAAGCTAGAGGTGAGGGGCAATGATGAGGTCTAGCTGTGATTGTGACCTTGCCTAGTTCTG
>NW_012147189.1:9998600-9999050 GCF_000956105.1 Propithecus coquereli | reverse complement strand
CTGACAGGTGGGGCTTCTTACCCAGGGCCGTTGTAAAATGACCCTTTATAACTGATATTAATAACAGCTAAATATACATAACATTTATTGGGCAGAGTTCTAAGTGCTTTATGTATATAAACTCATTTATTTACTACAACACTTAGGTTGATTGTCTTCCACATTTTCCAGATGAGGAAACTGAGCCACGGGAGATTAACTGACTTGCCCAGAGTTATTCACTGGTATGATTTGGATCCGTCTCTGTCACCAAAGTCTGTGCCTTTAAGCACCACAAAGTAGGCTGTCTGAAGTAGGTTGTGCCTGAGTAACCCAGTTTAGGACACTATAATCCCAAGAGGAAGTTTGGAATGAAGTTTTAAAGACTCATCTTCCTGCCTGTCTCAGTGGTGACATCCCATCCCCCTCTTTCTTATTTCTGAAGATTATCTTATAAAAAATAAATTTAAT
>NW_012147189.1:9995414-9996059 GCF_000956105.1 Propithecus coquereli | reverse complement strand
GCAGTTTGCAGAGCTTCCGAGGCCTTATGCTCTCTGCCTTTATAAGGAAGATGGAGCTTTGTAAAGTGTTCTTGTACCTATTCCTCTCTGACATTTTCCCTTTCTTTGATTTCTACTTTTTCCTCCTGTGCGTTTGTCAGAAATGAAGAATAGCGATATTAAACTTGCCATGAGAGGATCTTTGTGTATCTCAGATGATCAACCATGGTGACTCTACCGAACTCTGTTGCAGGGCTATCTGGGTGGTATATGACTTAGGTCTTGGTTCTTTCTTCTTTGCCCTCCTGCTACCTGCCTTTCAGCTATTTCACTTTTCTTTCTTTGCTTGGAAAATGGGTATGGAAAATAAAGAAATAACAGGCAATTTTTTTTTATTAGTGGCTTTCATAATTTTTTTTTCCTGGTGAAGTTTAAGTAATTGGCTCCTATGATGTTTGTGGCATTTTTGTTGCTTCGACATATGCTTTACACATGCACTTGTGCACACACACATGCACACAGTGTGCCTTTATCAGGTGTACTTTACGCACATACTTGCTCTTTCACAAATATCATATTTTCCACTTGAGTCAAAGATAACCAGAAGAACTCCAAATTCTTTCACTTCTCAGTCTTTTACTTTGATAGTACTAAATTTCAATGATG
>NW_012147189.1:9988186-9991755 GCF_000956105.1 Propithecus coquereli | reverse complement strand
ATATTTATTAAATATCTAGACTGTGGTAGACATGGTATCTTGTTAATACCTTGCTAAAGAAGACAGATCAATTCCTGCTCAAATAGAGCTTATGATCTAATAGAAGAAACTTCCATTATATTTTTAAAAATACACAAATCATTATCAATTACACTGTGATAACTGAATCAGAGGAGTACATAGAACAGTAGGAATGAATTATAAGAAGTCCCAACCTAATCTTCAGAGGAGGGGAAGATCAGGGAAAGTTTCCCTGCAGAAGTGACATTTAGGATGGAATGCAAAGGATGAGTAGGAGTTGGCGGGCTTCGGGGAGGAGGGGAAGTAAGGGATGTGGCAGATAGTTCTGGGCAAAAGAAACCACAGCAGAAGGCACTTAGAGAAAGATTGCCTGGACAGCTGGGATTTGGTGATTAAGAGGGAAGCTGTGTGTGTGAGGGGGATGGGTCTGGGATTGTTTGAAGGGCCAGATTATGCAGGACCTTATTGTGGGGAGATTTTGGACTTCAGCAAGTACTACAGCAATCTTGAGAGCCCAGACGCTCAGCCGTGAAGAAGAGAACCATCTTCAGGAAACCTCATGTCTTTGGTCTGGGAATAGCTTTTCTTTGCTGCTGTGTGTAGAACCACATTGCACTCACAGAGTTGTTTTGCAAAAAGGGAAGTAGGTTGGGGCTACCTTTTCTTTTCTAGAATACAATATTTTTAAAATGTCTATAAGAAATAGAAATACATAGAGGTTGAAAATATATTTCCCCCTGGAAAAACATGCCATTTAATTCTTTCTACTGCTTTTTTATTGAGTACTATTGTAAGGTAAATGAAGGCAAAAAAACGCAGTCTAGGGTCCCATTATCAGTGCTCAGGGGAGAGATTCTGTAGACAGCACATTTCAGAGCCTACCTAGAGATGAAAATTAGATAAAGCCCAGTGATCCAGATGTTACAGCTTTACATTATGGAAAACATATTTTTCAATAGATTCCAACTTCTTTCCTGATGTTAGGGTGGGGAAAAAATGAGGAACTTTGGAAAGGGATTCTGTAAGGAGGGGTACATTTAAAAATCTGTATTGTTTGTTAACATAATCATGGGGTAATTGGGAAGACTGCCTGTTGAACAAATCTAAAGCATGGTGAAGGAGATTTAAATTTTATATTTTCCCAGATATAACATCTAAGTTTTATATTTTCACGTACAGTTAATATTCATATTTATGAAACAGAATTGCAGCAATGGTCCCAAGCAAGAAGGAAAACTTAAAGTGTGCAAAAGCTTATATTAATACAATGCTATAGGAGAAAAAAAGGAAATGTAAAAATTTCTCATGGAAACTGTAGTCTGTCAAACATTCAAACCTGAAGTGGCAACACCCTACCTGCCTCTCTGTGAAGGCTCAGGGTATGGATTCTAGCATGTCTAGCAAGTGTGAGTGATCAGAAATTATATCAAGCCCTGCCGAAGTCAGGCCTGCCAATCCGTGCTTTGCCCTCCCCAGCCAGCTACTACAGTGACCAATACCCAGGCAACCTGGGCTGCTCTAAGCACCCAAGCATTACTGCCATCTGGAGTAGGAAATAGCATTTAGTGAAAATTCTCAATGACAGAAGCCATGCCTAAGTCAAAAGCGTAGCAAGAACTTATCTTCTTTATCTACTATAATAGAAAAATGTGATATAGTTGTCTTTTTTGTTTGTTCTTTATGTAGCATTTTATTGGAGTCATAACCAACTAAACACTGTACTATTCCAACCATAAAGGGATTTAACAGTAATTCTAATTCTGTTTGGACATCATAAACCCTTTTCAGAAACTAACAAAAGTTGTGGCACTGTCCTCATAAAGAAACACAAGTATACACAAAGCCAAAATTCTTTGAAGGAGAATGACTTCCAAACCATAGATTCCAGAACCTTCAGTTAGTACCCTTGGGATAAAAGGAAGACTCAGTGATAATTCTCATGAAAATAAGATGATCCCGTTAGCATCACAAAAATTAAACTTTAGTCTCTGAATTTTCAACCATGATCTTGTGTATTTATTTATGCTAGAATCTTGCAGGGTACGTGGATTGATTCTTAGAAGGAAAGATACGTAGATTGGCCTCCTAAGAAGAGGTGTAGAGGCACCCAGAAATAAAAAGGCAGCTGTGCCCTGCAAATTTACACTAGGATACGAGTGGAAACCAAATTTGGTCACAATTGGAGTTTCTTGTTAATATGGGGTTCTTGTTCCTGGAAGTTCCCTTTTTATATATTCTTATATTGAGACTCATCTTTGGGTCTGAAACATTGAGAAGCAAGATTCCTTTCCCAGAGAATATGGTGTCTAATAGAAGCTCTCTCTGATTATCCTCCTCAGTGGTCAACAGTTGCTGACCATCAGCTACACATACAGGGAATCTAAAAACTGTTCTAGATTCTGGGGACCCAAGGCCCCTAAACTCCAGAAATTTTTTTTTTAGATGGAAAGATAGTGGATATACATAAAAGATAAATGTCTCTACCAGGTACTATAGACATCCCACTGTTTAGTAAATAAAACCATGGGAATTCCTTTTTCTCAGGAGATAAATACAGAGGCTTAATTAGCTTATTTGTAACAGCTGTAGGGACAGTTAGTCTGGTTTGCACCAGCTCTTTGTCCTCTCAGCTCTCTCTGTTCATTTCCTCTCAATGATTTCATGGCCACCTTAGAAATAAATATGCTAGAAAACGTAGAAGCCCACAGTCTGAAATCCTTGTAAAGAAAGAGCTTTGTTAGAGGACAGTTCTCAAACTCAAGAGGTAGATGATTCAGAGGGATATGAACCTGTGCTTGTGTGCTCTGGGCCTTCACAAATGGAAGCACAAATAATTACTTCATTTAAAATAAACAAACCCACCACAGGCCTAACTCAGAGCTCCTCACCTGGAAGCCTGTCTCTCTGCTTGTCACAGCAGCCTATGAGAAGGCAGGTGCAGGGAGCTGGGGTGGAATGTGAGCACCTGTGGGAGAGCTGATGGTTGGTGCACCGGAAGGCAGGAGACTGATCTGCTGGGCCGGGCCCACAGGTCCTGCCAGCTGTGCCATGCTTGGGAGCTAAAGAGGCACACAGTGGTTCCTGACAGGATAATGGGAACGTCTGAGGAGAAGTGGGTAGGAGTGGAGATTTCTAATGAAACGATGGAGCAGAGCCCAGCATCAGGGATGTCTTAATTAGGAGTCTTTCATTGCAAGCTACAGGAGCTCAGCTCTTCCTGGCTTAGGCACCTGAAAAGACCCAGAGCGGGCTGGATCCAGGGCCGCAGACAATGTCATCAGGTCTCTCTGTCTCTACACGCCTACCTTCTTTTCCTTCCTCCTCCCAGAAATACTTGGCTTTGGGCATCTTGTCTCTCAGGCAGGCTCCCTCTACATGGCAGCCCCCAGCAGCTCTTGGCATACGTCCTCCTTACAGCTACACCCACGTAGTGGGAAGACAGGGCTGGGGAAGGAGTCTCACTGGAGTGAATTGGATTCTCTTTCTGCCTACTATGGCCAGGTCACGTGTGTATTTCTGGAGCCCAGGAGCGAGGGGCAGCCAACCTA
>NW_012147189.1:9985575-9988136 GCF_000956105.1 Propithecus coquereli | reverse complement strand
ACATGTTGGTGCCCAAATCCGTGTTTCATGGTTGGCTGCCGCTCTCCCTTGACACCACCCTTACTAATGGGTCTGAGTCTCACTATTGTTTTGCAGAGACAGCTAGAGGAAGGTGTCATTATTAGTTGCAGAAAAGCATCCAGTGAATGGAAGTCAGTTAGTTTGTTTATCTGCAGACTTTGTTCCAATAACTCGTAAGTGAATATTTTTCAGATCTTTCTTCTTGTGAGTTCTGTACGTGTATCATGACTTCGGATCACATTGTTAGACTCCTCTGAAAAATAAAGCTGTACATTCTGTGTTTAGTCTAGGAGTTATGATCTTTGACTAGGAAACCAAATTGTCTTCTGAGGATCTAGTTGTTTTTTAAAGATGTCTGTTTGGGGTGTATTCTTTTAAAAAGAAGGCAAGATATGAGATAATGTCTTCTGAATTAGGCACAACTTCTAATGTTTCTTGGTAATAATAATACTAGTGCTCAAATATTAGTCTTATACAAGTCACTCTCTTACTTGCTTCACACACATTACTTCATTTAATCTTTGTGACAACTCTAAAGGGGCAGGAATTCTTAGCCTTATTTTATATATGAATCAATGGAGGCTCAGAAAGGGTGAGGAAATTTCCCAAGTTCACACAGCTAGTAAGTGACAAAGCTGAGATTTTGTACCTAAGTGACTGGCTTCAAAATTCATGAGTCTACCTGCTGTGTTACACAGCTTTCCTCCACATTGGAGAGCTGCTAGATCTGCTCATGAGTATTGCCATGTAGTTGTTTTCCAGATGTCTTGGACCGGGGAAAAGATTCAGTTAAAATGTTCTACATAATGAACTAGCCCCATATATATATATATGTGTAGCTGGAAGATGTCCTTTTAATCCAATACCAATGATTTCAATAATTCATCTCTCTCCCTTCCTCCTCAGATATTTATTAAATATCTAGACTGTGGTAGACATGGTATCTTGTTAATACCTCGCTAAAGAAGACAGATCAATTCCTGCTCAAATAGAGCTTATGATCTAATAGAAGAAACTTCCATTATATTTTTAAAAATACACAAATCATTATCAATTACACTGTGATAACTGAATCAGAGGCGTACATAGAACTGTAGGAATGAATTGTAAGAAGTCCCAACCTAATCTTCAGAGGAGGGGAAGATCAGGGAAAGTTTCCCTGCAGAAGTGACATTTAGGATGGAATGCAAAGGATGAGTAGGAGTTGGCGGGCTTCGGGGAGGAGGGGAAGTAAGGGATGTGGCAGATAGTTCTGGGCAAAAGAAACCACAGCAGAAGGCACTTAGAGAAAGATTGCCTGGACAGCTGGGATTTGGTGATTAAGAGGGAAGCTGTGTGTGTGAGGGGGATGGGTCTGGGATTGTTTGAAGGGCCAGATTATGCAGGACCTTATTGTGGGGAGATTTTGGACTTCAGCAAGTACTACAGCAATCTTGAGAGCCCAGACGCTCAGCCGTGAAGAAGAGAACCATCTTCAGGAAACCTCATGTCTTTGGTCTGGGAATAGCTTTTCTTTGCTGCTGTGTGTAGAACCACATTGCACTCACAGAGTTGTTTTGCAAAAAGGGAAGTAGGTTGGGGCTACCTTTTCTTTTCTAGAATACAATATTTTTAAAATGTCTATAAGAAATAGAAATACATAGAGGTTGAAAATATATTTCCCCCTGGAAAAACATGCCATTTAATTCTTTCTACTGCTTTTTTATTGAGTACTATTGTAAGGTAAATGAAGGCAAAAAAACGCAGTCTAGGGTCCCATTATCAGTGCTCAGGGGAGAGATTCTGTAGACAGCACATTTCAGAGCCTACCTAGAGATGAAAATTAGATAAAGCCCAGTGATCCAGATGTTACAGCTTTACATTATGGAAAACATATTTTTCAATAGATTCCAACTTCTTTCCTGATGTTAGGGTGGGGAAAAAATGAGGAACTTTGGAAAGGGATTCTGTAAGGAGGGGTACATTTAAAAATCTGTATTGTTTGTTAACATAATCATGGGGTAATTGGGAAGACTGCCTGTTGAACAAATCTAAAGCATGGTGAAGGAGATTTAAATTTTATATTTTCCCAGATATAACATCTAAGTTTTATATTTTCACGTACAGTTAATATTCATATTTATGAAACAGAATTGCAGCAATGGTCCCAAGCAAGAAGGAAAACTTAAAGTGTGCAAAAGCTTATATTAATACAATGCTATAGGAGAAAAAAAGGAAATGTAAAAATTTCTCATGGAAACTGTAGTCTGTCAAACATTCCAACCTGAAGTGGCAACACCCTACCTGCCTCTCTGTGAAGGCTCAGGGTATGGATTCTAGCATGTCTAGCAAGTGTGAGTGATCAGAAATTATATCAAGCCCTGCTGAAGTCAGGCCTGCCAATCCGTGCTTTGCCCTCCCCAGCCAGCTACTACAGTGACCAATACCCAGGCAACCTGGGCTGCTCTAAGCACCCAAGCATTACTGCCATCTGGAGTAGGAAATAGCATTTAGTGAAAATTCTCAATGACAGAAGCCATGCCTAAGTCAAAAGCGTAGCA
>NW_012147189.1:9976387-9983325 GCF_000956105.1 Propithecus coquereli | reverse complement strand
AGCCTCCCGAGTAGCTGGGACTACAGGCATGCGCCACCATGCCCGGCTGATTTTTTCTATATGTTTTTAGTTGTCCAGATAATTTCTTTCTATTTTTTTAGTAGAGACGGGGTCTCGCTCTTGCTCAGGCTGGTTTCGAACTCCTGAGCTCAAACAATCCACCCACCTTGGCCTCCCAGAGTGCCAGGATTACAGGCGTGAGCCACCGTGCCCGGCCTTTTTCTGTGTTTTTAATATAAAATGAACATAGAGTATAGGATTTTTTAAAAGTGTATCAACTAGGTTCATTTTTTATGCTTTTCTTCTTGAATGGGTTTTAGTATTTGTAAAGCCATAGTAATGAGATCTCCAGTGGTACAAATGATAAGACCTGAGTCAACCTAAAGCCTATACCATTGACCAAGTGCTAGAACGTTGGAAAAAACTTATAAAACATACTTTATAGAGGCAGATACTAATGCTCAGGGGATAAGTACATTGAAGAAGTTAAGATACCGTTCTCTTCTTCCTCTCTCAGAGCCTGGCATACAAGCAGTTCCTGATCCATACCTCACTTACAAATAGCTTCATTCATACAAATATACTTTAGTAGTATTTACCCATGGCTGCCTCTGTTTCTCTTGCTGTTCCTACCATCATGCTCTAGAAAAGAATGGTGCTTTTAGAGGATCTGTGATTTCAGTATAAAGGAGGAGAAGAAATAGTGCAAGAGAAGAATGATCTAGAAGAGCTGACTGCCCCTTGGATGGGGAGCAGACTGGCTGCCTTTGCCATAGTGGAGAGAGGACTAGGCAGACTGTCTTCCAGAGCTCAAGTAAGTTGCTTAACCTCTCTAAACCTCACATCTCTCTTCTGTAAGACTAGGAGAATAACTTACCTACTTGATGGTGTTAAGAGGGTCCAGTGATTCTGACACATTGGACAGTGTTCGATACATATTCATTATTTTCCTCCACTTTATCACTGCTGATAGCCTATTCATCTCCACATTTGGGTTAACAAATATCTTCCAAAGTTATGTGGGTGTCTCTTGGAGCCTTAAGGAATAGCCATTTATGCTTAGCTTGAATTAATTCAGCTAGGTTCTTTCATCCTAATTCCTGGATAGAAAACTGTAAATTTTGAGTAGGGAGTGAATGGGCTTAATCTATAGAATTCGTAGCAGCAACCTGGGACTGGATGGGTGCCACAGGACTGAGTGTGAGATGATAAGAGGCTGGAAAATAATGGAGTTTTGAATGGAGGCGCAGGGGAGTGGAGGTGGGAGATGCTAACTAAAGACTTGCTTTGATCCAGAGCTTTGCTGCACGATGGGTCTGGGTCTGGCAAGGGAATGGGAAACTGCCATGTCCTCCTCTGTCCTCCCGTCCCTCATGATTTCTTGCTCCCAGAACTTGGGCTGGAGCTACTAGTACTGCATTAGGAGGCCTCATCTGGAAACCAACCCCCATTAATGACCTTGCTTCTCTGGGCAAATGAAGCCAGTGAACAGACAGCTTTCTAGTGAACTGGACACTTTGTGCAGGAAGTCAGGGCTGCCTGCGCTTTATAGATAATATTTTCATAATGCTTAGCCTTTCTACACTTGCAAAATTTCTCTTCGTCACCTCTTACAGTGGAGGGTCTAAGGAGTCACTTGTAGTCACTTCCTTTGCTTCATATATGCATTGCACACAGAAATGACCCATAAATGTGAAATCAAATTGAATCTAATATATCCTTTTTCTGTTATTAAAGAAAAACTTTTGATTCTTAAAGTATTAGTCAGAATAATTAGGGATAGAGAATATAGTTTGACATAAATGAAGTTCACCTTTAATTTTTTTATACTTATTGAATAATTTTGGTATTTCATTTTATGAAAAGATTATATCAAGGAGCTGAGTAGGCATACTTTTTTGAGTTCATGAGTTTTTGAGTTAAGCTACTTTTTAATCCTTTTGAGAATTTCCTATATTGCTACAACTACATTTATAGGGATTTTATTTTTCAAAGTTTAAATAGACAGACTTAATCAGTTTCTCAAATATAGATGTTCTAACTTGGTTCCTAATCTTCTAAGCACACAGCTATCCACACAGTTCTCCCTCAGTGTTTTATTCTGAGAACTGATTTAGGCATCTTTATCTCATTGTTCTTGTATATTATTTTTATGTCTCTTTTCTTTTCACTTACTAAAAATGGGTGTAATGCTTAAGAATAATGATGCTTTTGGTATCTTTTAAAGGCACTTAAGTAGTGCCTACCCTATAGTGCTTGGAACTGCGAGTAGGAGGTACCAACTTTCCCTGACCATTTCACACCTGAAATGAACTACATGCTCTCAGAAGTCATCTGTGATCAAAAAGTGTGTGTATGGATTGTAGAGTTGATTTCCAAGAGCTAGATCCCCTTAATTTAAGATCTATTCATGCAGGTAAATGAGCGGGCAAGCACTCAGTGAGGATGGACCTATGGCGCATATATGATGCTTTACCCATCCTCTGGCTGGTGGGGCATAGATCCTGATAGCTCTGTCCTCCCCCCCGCCCCCCCCCCCACCGGGGCATTGCTCTCGGCCTCAGGAAACAGCCTCCTCCAAAGCTTTGTCCCTCTAACCAGCCAACGACTGGTTGATGAGGAGATATAAAGGCCCAGCCCTCTTTCCTCTGCTTGGGGAACTCTGCAGTCCCAGCTCCAGAGCTCCCCGTAGGATTGAGGGAGCTATCGGTTGAAATCACACTGTGGACCACCTTCTCCCTCAACCTAATCCTGTTTCTTTACTTCCTTATGGGTGCATCTCCTGGGACACCCCACCCCAACCCACCCCAATAAACCAGCTGCACGTGGCTCTTTATTGCAGAGATCATTTATAAGGAATTCAGTTTGACTGACACTGTTGTTGAATCTCTTGAAGTGATCTGTAAGTTTTAGGAAGAAACAGTTAGATGTCATGGAAACAGTGGCAACAATTTTGAAGGGCTTGGTGACAGATGGACATTCTGAAGACAATCAAGGGAAGTTTGGCTGATAGGGTTACACCCAGGCTTCAAATATTAGTAACATTTATGGGGGAGAATGAAGAAACACAGATGTGCCAGAGGAGATGAGCGTTAGGTGGCACCAGAGCACAGTGAAATCAAGCAGAGGTTGCAAGTACTACAAAAAATCATTTATTGTAGAAAAAAGAATTTAAAAAATTTTTAAAGCTTTTTTTTTTTTTTAATCAACAAATGCTAATGTGAGAGGAATCTTTTTTTTTTCAGCTACAGAATCACATGGCAGCCTGGAGATTCAAATGCTACAGAAAACTAGTATTTTCTAATTTTCCTACTGTTTTCTATTCCTAGATGTACTGCCTCATTGCAAGGATCAGGAAATGGTCTTTAGCTATGAAATGTAAGAATTCTGTGACTTAAGGCGATGGCTGGTATTTCTTTCTTTATGGATCAGAGTATAAGGTCTTAATGTAGTTAAACAGCTTTCCTAACAGTACATTTATCTGGTGTGTAGCAGCTACTCAGATATTTATTGAATGAAAGCATAAGTCAATGAATAAGGCTGAGAGCAAATTCTGGATATTTTCCTTCCTATGTAGAGGAATGAATGGAATTTACTTCAGAAAAGTCTCACAGTCTAATGGGACTTAAGTTGCTTTGGGTCAGCTACTGTGGGTAAATGTGTTATTTTCACTTTTTAAAAAGTAGAATGAACTTCTAGGAATCTATTGTAAGGACATAACCAAAGGTGTGAATCAAAAATATGTGTAGAATTGTTCATCATTCTGTGCCTTTTAATGGAAAAATTGGAAACGGCTCAAATTTCTGATAATAGGAAAATGCTTAACTAATTACAATAATTACACTCTCAATTATTACATGGTTATTTAAAATGTTTTCAAAATATTTTGGTATGCATTTCTAAATAAAATTTATTTCTTAGAACAGTTTTATATTTAAAGAAAAATTGCAGAGATTGAACAGAGGGTTCCCATATACTTTGTATCTACTTTCTCCTATTATTAATGTCTTACATTACTGTGGTACATTTGTTACAGTTAATGAACCAACATAAATTCGTGATTATTAACTTTAAGTCTATAGTTTATTCAGATCTTCTTAGTTTTTACCTAATGTCTTGGCTGTGACAGTTTCTCAGACTTCTCTTGTTTTTGATGACCTTGATAGGTTTGAGGAGTACTGGTCAGATATTTTGAAGAATGTATCTCCATTAGGATTGGTCTGATGTTTTTCTCATGATTAGACTGGAGTTATGGGTTTTAGGAAGAAAAACCGCAAAGGAAAAGTGCTATTTTCATAGTCTCACGTCAAGAGTACATGCTATCAACACAACTTATCACTGTTGATATTAACCTTGATCACCTCACCTTGGCCGAGGTGGTGTTTGTCAGGTTTCTCCACTATAAAGTGCCCCCCTCACTCTAGCCCCTTTCCCATGCTGTAATCTTTGGAAGGAAGTCACTATGCCAAGCTTATGCTTATAAAATGGGAAGTTAAGTTGCACCTGGGTGAGGGTGGAATATTTACATAACTTGTTTGGAATTTACAGAGAACTCTTGTTCTCCCCCATTATTTATTTATTCAATCATTTATTTACATCAACTTGGACTCATGGGTATTTATTTTATACTTTGGGTTATAACCCAATACTATTGTATTTATTTCTTTGCTCAGATTGTTCCAGCCTTGGCCACTGGGAACTCTTTCATTTTGTTCCTCTGTCTCTTTAGCATATTCTCATCATTGTGTGTGTGTGTGTGGGGGGGGGGTTCCTTGAGCACTTCTCTACTTTCTTCCTATAAGACAATCCAGGCTCATCCTATATATTCCCTGCCCTAGAAATAGCCATTTCTCCAAGGATCCATGGTTCCTTTTATTGGAGAATGGCATTAGAATCCAATCTGGACACGAGGTGTGCTCATTATGATTGGGGAGAATTTTTAATAGCATAGAACAATGTTTATTATAATCTGAAATTTAAACACAAAATTGGATAAGCTGTGATATGAATTGTATGTATATATAATCTATAAATATAAGTTCAGAGAAAAAAATAAAAAATACCAAGATGTAATAGTTCATTTATCAAAAGGTTGTGAGATTTTTTTAATATACTTTTTTGTTTTTCCCATGTTCTGGGTCATGAATTATGTAACTTGTAATTAGAAAAAAGAAACAGTAGCAACTGGTGTTTTTAAACATTATATTTATTTTTAGGAACTAATTGTTAATTTTACTCATCTCCTCAGACTGTATTTTTGGTAATCATTAAGGTCCTGTGTCTCACAAGGTCTCCGCATATACACAAGGAATTGAGCCAGAAACTGTTACCAACATCTGTTTTGAGGGGACTTTGAGGACAGTAATGTAATGATGGAAATTTCCTGGCAAACCCCAATATTGTTAAATGTCTTTACCAGTATTGAAATGATTCAATAATATTATTATTTCTTATGCCAAGTTTTCCTAAACTTCAGCCATATCTACCCACCACCTGTATGAGATTTATTTACGTTTCTCTAATTTGATTTTCAAAAATTTAAACGTGCATTTCAGAAAAACTCTTTTACTACCCTAAGTAAAAATCCCATGTCGTGATTATAACATAAACATCAAATACAGTGGAACAAAACAATGTTATTAAAGTTAAAAATTAAAGTGAAGGTTGTCCCAGTGCAAAGTCAGCATGTAAATATGGCCTAAAAAGTCCTGCTTGGTTTTGGCCCCAACTTCACCACCTTATCTTGCTTTTTCTTGCTTCCCGCGACTAAGCCAAATCTCTTCCCTCTTTTCCTCTCTTTCTAGCCCTGTTTCTGAAAAGTTATATTAGTCAGGGTCTAGTCAGGCAAACATAAACAACTCTGAATATGTAAAGCAGAGGGAATACAGTGGGGGAGGGATTGATTACATGGATGTGGAAGGGCTAAGAAGCCAAAAAGAGACTTTGAGACCACCCAGAATTTGGCAACAGCAGGAGGTCATTATTACCCCTGGGCTAGAGGGACAGAGGATGGGACATTGTTGGAGCCCAGTGAAGCTGGTGCCAAATACTCTGGCTTCCCCTTTCCATTTACCTCTGGTTGTTGAACACAGTCAGATGTCAGCCGATGTACAGGTGACAGTCTGAGATGGGGGGAGGTGGGCAAGGACAGGATCTGCCGGCAGATAACCCTGGACCAGCGCAGGTACCGTGCTCTGCCCCACTGCTAGGTGGAGGGGGAAATTTTTACTTTGTCCCAGCACCTCTTTAGGCTACTTTCTTTATACCCGCCAGAAAAGAAACCCTCATTTATTTTCCTTCCTTATTCTTTCTTCCTTTCCTGTCTTTTTTTCTCCTTTCCTCTTGTTCTTCCTTCTCTTTTTTGAGAAATATCAAAGAATAAATCAAGGAAGAAAGCAAAGGAGGAAATATGTAACATGATTCAAACTAGGGTTCTCGACATTTAAGTGCCACATGGCAGGACTTGGTGTGGAGTTTGACCAACAGATTTTCATGAAGTATGATGTTTAGCCTTTATTTAAGAGTGTCCAGTACTTCTAATTAGAGGCCAATGACCCGAGCTACAGATGAACACCTTCCCTTGTGCTGGTTTATGCTGAACTTCTGCCTGGTTCAGTGCTGGGATGCACAGATTGCTTAGAGGTGGGCAGTGACTTAACTGATTTCTCTGGAAAAATCCTTGAGAAGTTCTGAGGCCCAATCCTTAAAGGCAGGATGCAGTTAGGTGCTCGATTGGGAATTGGCTTAGGTCTTTAATTCCTGGTTCTCTGGCCCTCTGCTTTTTAAATAACATCTAACCTGTGTTCTCTATATTCTCGTTTAAAATAGGAAACATACGGGCCGGGCGCAGTGGCTCACGCCTGTAATCCTAGCTCTCTGGGAGGCCGAGGTGGGCGGATTGTTTGAGCTCGGGAGTTCGAAACCAGCCTGAGCAAGAG
>NW_012147189.1:9973417-9974861 GCF_000956105.1 Propithecus coquereli | reverse complement strand
CCTCGGCCTCCCAGAGAGCTAGGATTACAGGTGTGAGCCACCGCACCTGGCCTGTGCAGTGGTTTTTGAAATACATTTTTATTGTCTTAACCTCTGATTGATCTTTTTGACTATTTATCTTTTCTTAGTACATTTTGAACATCTAGGCATAGTATCCATCTCTACATTTCTTTATAGTCTTGCATGGCTTCTACATAATGACTTATATAGAAAAGAGTCAGTGTTAATTTATTTGAGAATAAGTACTGAAAGGCATCATTTGTAGATGATCAGAAAGAACAAAATGCTTTATAAACTGTTAAACTTATGGATAAGATGTAGGTTCTGGAGCCAGACTGCCTGGGGCTAGAATTGTGGCTCCAGCATGTACTTGCTATGTGACTTTCCTCTGTTCCTGCATTTTCTCATTTGGAAATTGGGATAATTATACTAATGATCTCAGAGGGGTGCTTTGAGAATTAAATGCACTTAGAACAGTGGTTGATATGTAGTAAGCCCTCAACAAATGCTGGCTGCTTATAATCATCACTATCAATATCATTGTTTCTGGTTACATTATAGATAGGTTATAGAGAAATATTATCAGTGGAAAATTTAGGATCTTGAATATAAGACTGATAGGAATACATCAGGGAAGGGAATTATTTGAAGCTCTATTATGAATGAAATGCTTCAGTAGTTTGCGGTTTAGAAGACTAAGTTATTGACATTTTTATTGACTGAATTTTTAACAGGTGTAGTAAAATTGCTTGACTTGAGTTTAAAAAATCTAGGAATTTATTGCTGGTTCAATAAAAAGTTAATATTATAATAGCTTTTTGTGGCCCAGACTACAAGTATATTTAGCAATCATGAAAATTGCAAACTGCACAATAGACTGTCTCATATTAGGATATTGGGTTATGCTTTCAAAATTAGCAACTTGCAATTTCCTCTTCCCTCCTCAGCCCACATCCATCCCTACCACAAGACTTCATATGTAGTGAAATGGAATGTCTTTTTATCAGAACTTTAATAGTCTTGTCTTTTTATGTTAGTTTGGATTTGCATATTTATTATTTTCTTAGTATTTACTATACCTTCATTTTATTCTAATGGTATGTCCTGTAGTTATAAAGGGTTGTATGTCACTTTGGCCCTCTCTTTAGTAACTCTTCTCATGCATTTTCACTGGGAAAGTGCAAAGGAAAATATTCACTGCATTGTTTAATTACATTTTAGTTAATTTTCTATTAAATTTGAACTAATACATGTCATACATTATCCCTTTTTCTTGTTTTGAATGGAGTTATTAAAGTTATTGTAATCAGAGGGAACTCTTCGAATTACACCAGGTAAGTGGTTATCCCATCCCCTGGCAATAATTTTATAGAGTATATGCATAAAAATTATTGTACAGTATATGGATAAAAAGGGATATTTTTATTTTTTGAACAATTGGAAA
>NW_012147189.1:9970174-9972947 GCF_000956105.1 Propithecus coquereli | reverse complement strand
TATATATATCACATTTTCTTTATCCACTCATCCGTTGGAGGGCACTGAGGTTGGTTCCATATCTTTGCAATTGTGAATTGTGCTATTATGGGTGCAGGTTGTCTTTTTTGTAAAATGACTTCTTTTCCTTTTGGTAAATCCCCAGTAGTGAGATTGCTGGATCAAATGGTAGATCTACTTTTAGTTCTTCAGACATCTTCATACTGTTTTCCACAGAGGTTGTACTACTTTACATTCCCCAAAATGATGTATTGTAAGCATTCCCTTTTCACTGCATCCACCTTTTTTTTTGACTTTTTGAAATGGCCATTCTGATAGGGGTAAGTTTGTATCTCATTGTGGTTTTAATTTACATTTCCTTAATGATTAATGATATTGAACATTTTTCCATATGTTTGTTGGCCATTTGTTTCTCTTCTTTTGAAAAATGTCTGTTCATGTCTTTTACCCACTTTTTAATGAGGTTATTTGTTTTTTCTTGCTGATTTGTTTGAGTTCCTTATAGATTATGGATATTAGTCCTTTGTCAGATGTATACATTGTGAATATTTTGTCCCATTACATAGTTGTGTATTTACTTTGTTGATTATATCTTTTGCTGCTCAGAAGCTTTCTAGTTTAATTAAGTCTCATTTATTTGTTTTTGTTGTATATGCTTTTGGAGTCTTACGTAGGCCAATGCCAAGGATAGTTTTTCCTTGTTTTTTTCTAATAGTTTTATGGCTTTAGGTCTTGCATTAAGTCTTTAATCCATCTTGAGTTGATTTTTTGTATATGGTGAAAGATTGGGATCCACTTTCATTCTTCTGCATGAGGCTGTCCAATTTTCCCAGCACCATTTGTTGAATAGAGTATCCTTTCCTCAGTGTATGCTTTTGTCTGCTTTGTTGAAGATCGGTTAGTTGTAAGTATTTGACTTTATTTTTGGGTTCTCTATTCTCTTCCGTTGATTTATGTGTTTACTTTTACACCAGTACCGTGCTGTTTTGGTTACTATATGCTTGCTGTATAATTTGAGGTTGGGTAATGTGATACCTTCAGATTTGTTGTTTTTGCTTAGGATTGCTTTGGCCATTCATGCTCTTTTTTGGTTCCATATGAATTTTAGGGTTTTTTCTAATTCTGTGAAAAATGATATTGGTATTTTGATAGGAATTGCATTGAATCTGTAGATTACTTTGGACAGTGTGGACATTTTAACAATATTGATTCTTCCAGTCTATAATATGGAATACTTTTCCATTTGCTTGTGTCATCTATGATTTCTTTCTTCAGTGTTTTGTAGTTCTCCTTGTAGAGGTATTTCACTTCTTTGGATAGTCTATTTCAGGGCAAAAAAGTGATATTTTAGAAACAAAGTTTTGTTTCTAAGAAAAGGAATAATTTTCATGTACATGGAATTAAGAAAATCTATCTTATGTGTTCTCACTCTCAGCTTCTTGCATATTCTGCTAGTTACCTTGTAATCTGCTATACTTATTATACCAGTTGCTGGTTTTCATTTTCCAAACACACCAAGTATTTTTTCCTTCAATGATTTATATGTTAGACAGCATTGGTACATGGCTACAAACTGTTTTTAAAAACCATCTGTACTGTACATAAAATATCCTTATTTATTTGTTCTGCCTAGGTTGTTAATGCATCATTAGATGGGAAGATTGCCAAATTATTGATAGAATTGTGCTACATTTGCTATAGTGCTTAATCCTTGGGAATTATATCAATCTCATTGACAGTATGGGGTCCCATATTTATGATTTTAGCTTGCTCTGCCTCATCTGTTTATTATTTAACCCTCACAATAATTCTAGAAACAATAGTAGTAATAGATACTCTTATCCACTATTAACAGATGAGGAAACTGAGGTCCAAAGAGATTCAGAAACTTGTCTCAAATCTTATATCTAACGTGACTAAATATATATAAAGTGCTTAGAACAGAACCAGGCACTGATAGATGCCAAATATTACCTATTATTATTACTATAAGTAGAAATTTAAAATGCTTACTAATATTATTATAAAAGAGAAATTTTAGTTGTTTTAAATTCTGATTCTCTCTCAATTATAGTGTACTACCAGACATATTTCAAGAGCAAATGTAAATGCCATTAAAATAGGGAATCCACCAGCAAGATACAAAATCTCTGCTCAAATGTAACCATCCACATGAAAATTATGGAGTTAAATGTTTTCCCTATATTTGAGAAATGTGGGAAAAAATACTCTTCTAGTGAGTAATGTCTTTCTTAATTTCTTTCAAAATTTCTGTCATTCTTTTATAATGTCTTATGAAATCCAAATCTGTACCATAGTATATGAGGCCTATAGGATCTGGCCTTTGCCTACTTCTTCAACCTGGACTTCCTACCATTCTCCTTGCTTACTAGAAGGTAGTTATACTGAAATTCTTTAGGTTCCTTTAATAGCCAAGCTTGCTCTCACTTCAGGGACTTTGCACTTGCTTTTCCCTCTGCTTGGAATGTCCTCCCTTCAGATTTTTGCATTGTTAGCTCCTTTCCATCATTCAGGTGGCAGATAAAGTAACCCCTCTCTTAGAAGCTTCTCTTAAAGTTCACCAGTCACCTGTACTCTCTCGCTTTCCTGCTATGTTTTATAGCACTTGTCACTATCTGAAATTCTTGTCTGTGTTTGCAATATCTGTGTTTACCAAAAGTTAACTTCATGAGAATATGGACCTTCTTTACTAAACCTCTGCTTCCTAGTTTAGTGTCTGGAGTATAGTAACATCTCAGTAAGTGGTGCCTGA
>NW_012147189.1:9958208-9969009 GCF_000956105.1 Propithecus coquereli | reverse complement strand
ATTAGAGAGTTTGAATTTTTCCACTCAGTATAATGATTTTGAGATTTATTCATGGTACTAATAGTTCATTCCTTTTTATTGCTGAGTAGTGTTCCATTGTATGGATATACTTCAATTTGTTCATCCACTTACCTGTTAATGAACATTTGGGTTGTTTCCACTTTTATGCTATCACAAATAAGGCCAGAAATATAAAATTTATTACTGCTTCCATTAAAACATTCCCTTATGATCTTCTCATAATTTAGTAATTTAGGGACTTGTTTGAAGACTAGCTTTCAAAAGATGTCAACCATTAGCACATTTTCAGAATCCTAATTAAATCTCCAAATGACTGAGTTTGCATAGTACTTTTCCTCTCTCTTTTTCCTTTCTCTCTTTTTCCTTTCTCTCTTTACAGTAATGCTTCACCAGAAATAAAGTGGGGGAAAAAAGGGAAACAAAAAAAAAAGGGGGGGAAAAACTAAAGAAGAATGTCACAAATTAGAAAAATCTATTTTTTGTTCGAAGATAAATCTATTCATTTCTTAGTCTAAAATAGCTATTAGGTTGTGGGTTTTAAATGAATAAGGGCTGCTTCATTTAAGTGAAATGATTATAAGCATTTCTCTGGGGACTTTCTTTCCTTACTAAGCCTTTGCATAGGCGTTTTGATTCATAAAGGTGTTGGTGTTCATTAAACCTTATACTCTGTTTATATTTTTATTTTTCCTGCCTATTTTCACTCAGTGAGAGACTATCATTCAGTGTTTCCTTTTTTGGTAAGTATGTAACTTTCTAGCTCTTCAGATTATTTTGCTTTGCGGAGTTGTGCTTTAAATCTCCCCCAGAAGAGGAAGTGACTCATTTCTATACAGTGGCATGTAGGTGTTTGATGAATGTTGCTGCCAGGTAGAAATAGACTGGAATGCCAGTGTAAATGGAGTTTTACAGCTACTAAAAGGTGAAAGATTTCAATTTTCTTAGGAGTTTAAAGTGGGGGGGAAAATTGCTTCAGAAGTTGGTAAGGGTTTTGTGTTCTGAGGGAGAACTTTGGGCAAATAAAAATGTGTAAATGTTATGAAACTGCTGACAGCCTAATGCAAGAATGATGTGTTCTTTGAGATGCTTTCTCCTGAAATATTGGCTTGGGACTGCATAAGCTTGATCAGGATGATACCCTGGGTGTAGTGTAGGACTGATATGTGAGATCGCCTCGACCAATTTTCAGGACTTTTGGCTGTTGGGAATTCACAGAAATCTCCAAGTCTATGTGTTCTTCAAACTCCTGTGGTATAAAGAAACGAGGAAGTGAATTGTACAGTTATCTTCCTCTGCAGACTTCTTAATGTTCTAAAAATAATGGCACTATCCTCATTTTGGCCACGATGAGAAGTTGAGTTGCAAATACCACATTGTCCTGCAAAGTAGCTGCCATACATGAAACACGAGAATGATCTCGATTTGTGTGGAGAGACTGATGTCAGTATTTTTGTGCATATTTCCCATATGGATAGGGCTTATTATATGTTAAGGACAATAATATGTAGAAGATAAATGCCTAATTAAAAACTTCTTTTCCTAATAAACCCAGATTCCACCAGTTATGGCAGTGCCTAGAGCAGCACCTTATATACAGTATGTACTTAATAAAGTTTCATAAAAATGGATGAATTTAAAACTGCGAGGTGGTGGTGTTAGATTTAAAATACTTTCTTCAGGTAAAACTCTCTGTTTTACAGTTTGTAATTCATGGAAAAATGTAAGCAGTTTGATTTTTTAAAAATTTTACATTTTTATTATCTTATTTTGATCGTTTTTCATGTGCAATATATTATAGAACCTCCTTGGATTTCTGAAACCTGATTAAGAATCAGTGTTTAAAAGAAAACGTCCAAAAAATTGGAATGTCTTGTTGGCTTAGAATAAAATATGAAAAATAATATTTATAGTATAAAATATACTAGTAGGATATTTTCTAATATGTGATCTCTCTCAATTAAAATGAAGAAAGGGGTGTCTGTGTGTGTGTGTGTGTGCGCGCGTGCGCGCGCGTGTGTTAGTAGACAACAAAGAAGGAAACATGAAGATTTAACTGGTTAGAACGTAAGCTATAAACATGAAAAGAAATGTGAATGATGAAAGGAAGGTATGAGATTCTAAAGCTGGAGGGTTGTTTTGATTAAACCCAAAATGATGTGCTGCTAAGACTTCAGTGTACTTGACCAAGTTTGAATCTGCCTAGGTATTAATATAGGCAGGTAACAAAGATCTCACAAAAATAAGCCTGCACTGATTTAATAGATCAGTCTACTGAATATTTTTTTAAAGTTTATTAAATATTCACTATTTGTTAAACACTATCCTAGAAAATTAATATAGAGCATCTGCCCTCAAAAGGTTCATAGTGTGGAGGGGGAGACAGAGAAGTAGACCAAAAATTACAATCTAGGGCTTAGGGATACATCAAAGTTCTGCCTTAGTCTCACTATTCAGCCCAAACCTACTATCAGGTCTCAGCCATTGGAGCTCAAAAGGAAATGTCCACTTTAATATTATCTCTGTCTTCCCTGAACTCATATGTGAACACCAGGTTAGCATCATATCTAATCTATACAACTACATCTCTTACATATGCAAGGTATGACATTCAAACTTGGGATTAATGTTTGAATGTTAACTTTTAAATGTAGGTAAACATTGTATATATAACCTAAAATCAAAATCTCCTTATATTCTCTTTATATTGAATATTGAATTCCCCAAAATTGGACTGGGCATGGTGGCTGTAATCCTAGCACTCTGGGAGGCCGAGGTGGGAGGATCACTTGAGGTCAGGAGTTAGAGATCAGTCTCTGAGTAAGAGCGAAACCCTGTCTCTACTAAAAATAGAAAAAATTAGCCTGCCATCTAAAAATAGAAACAAAAAAATTAGCCAGGCGTGGTAGCAAGCACCTGAAGTCCCAGCTACTTGGGAGGCTGAGGCAGGAGGATCACTTGAGCCCAGAAGTTTGAGGTTGCTGTGAGCTAGGCTGATGCCATGGCACTCTAGCCCAGACAACAGAGTAAAACTGTCTCAAAAAAAAAAAAATCCAAAAAATTAAATAAACAGAGGAGTAGATAAGTAGTACAAGTACTAAGAGATACTGCTTTTGCTAGATAACTTTTCGAAGAACATTATGTTTTCAATAAACATAAAATTATAAAATTTACATATAAGTAAATGTATACATTATAACATTTTAACTACTAATACCAATAGAAGAAGAATACAATTGAGATCATATTATATTTCTAATCTTTGTAGAATTCTTAACTTTGTAGAAAACTTTATGGCTCAAAATTTTATGAGAAGGAAAAATTGCATAATAATGTGTGATGACATCCATTGGAAATCTTCTTCCATCAGACATACTAAAAAGCATACAAAGTGTGAAGAAGAAAGTGTTGAAAAAGTAGATATATCCCAAAATATCAGCAATCTCAGTCAAAAGTGAGTATGTACTTGGTAAAACAGATGTGTGGCATGGACACTTCAGGAGAAGCTAGTGACTAACAAGGGTGAGAAAAAAATTTAAATAATTTTTAAGTGAAATTAGAATAATTATAATATTAACTTACATATCTGTTAAAGTTTCATCATTATTATTCTAGTCTCTAAATGTATTCCATTATGTTGGAATCAACTTCAACCTCAGCTTTGGTGTGACATAGATTTTAGAACTTAGCTTCCACGAGATAGAGGTGTAATCAGGGTATTAGGGGCATATAAAAGAAGGGTCTTTAACTCAGTTTGGGGTCAGGGAAGGTTTCCTGAGTTGTCTCAAAAGATGAGTGGGAATTCATGAGATAAAGAAGGGGTGTCATGAATATAGGGGATGGGGGGACCACAGGAGGTTTAGTGTCACTGGGGTGTAGAATATGAGGCTGGCATTATGGGTGGTGGGGCTGGAGAAGAGCTGGGCCAAGAGGGTTCCTCTGCCAGGCTAATAGTTTAGGCTTTTACTTTTGAAGAGTTTTAAGGAGAGGGGTGACTTGCTCAAATCTGCATTGTTCATTGATGATTTGAGTGGCAAAAATGTGGAGATTGGATTTGACAGAGGCAAACCCATTTAGGGAGCTCTTGGAACAGTGAAGAGACACGAACCAGACTGAGACATTGGTAAGGTTGAGAAATGTTTCAGAAGTAAAGTCCGTAAGATTTGTGAGGACTGCATCTGAGAAGAGAGAGGGAGTTCTAAGAAGCCGCCTAAGCTTTGCAGTGGAGTGACGAACCGAATTGTGGTACGGTTAGAGACCTGAATGTAGGAGGCAGTAAAGTTTATGGTAAAGGAAGGTGGATGTTGAGCTTTGGTGTCAATGTGTCTCAAAGTGGTTAGGCTGGCAGGCATGGGGATACATGCTTCTAGAGCTCGAGCATACCACACCCTAAGGGAGATGTAAGTAGATAAAATGATGCGAGTAGACGTAATCACTCAGGAAAGCAGCAGAGTGTTAGAAGGTGATCAGTGCCATGAATAAAAGAAAAATAGAACATGCTAAGGGAAATGAAGAACACTGGGGGTTAGGGAAAGGGTTTTAATTTTTAAATTAGGTGAACATGTAGGCTTGATTAAGAAGCAAAAAACTTGAAGCATTGGAGTAAAGACTTGAAGGCCTCACCATCCACAATGCCAGCCTCATACTCTAGGCCCCAGTGACACTAAACCTCCTGTGGTCCACCCCCCTCTCCTCACAGCAGATGTCTGGGGGAAGAGTACTGCAGGTAGAAGAAACAGTCAGAACAAAGACATTGACTTGGGGGTCTGTCTGGGGGGAGTTGGAACACGCAGGAGGCTGGAGTGGCTTGGATGGGTGAGTGAGGGGGCAAGAGGAAGGAGGTGAGGCCACAGAGACAACATGGGGCCAGAGCATGTAGGACTTTATTGGCCATTGTGAGCACTTGGCTTTTCCTCCATATGAAATATGGAATGTTGGAGGGTTTTGAGCAAAGTAATGACATGATCTGACTTAGATTATAATGGAATCACCATGGCAGCTGGGTTGGGAAAAGACTGGGGGTAGGAACAATACTGTAAGCAAAGATACCCTAAGGAGGCTATGCAGCAATCCAGGGAGAGCTTCTAGCTTCACCTCCTGCTGGTCCCTGGGCTCATGGCATATATGCCCCCAGACTGCTCAGGGCCCTGTATATGCTGGTCTCCCACATGGGATGCCCTCTGCTTGCCATTTGTCTTTGTCTAATTGACTCCTCCTGCTCTTTCAGATCTTGTTCAAAACAGAGGTCTTCCCTGTTTGTCTCCTGGTCTACATTAGGTCCCCACTGTTACATGTTCTCAAGGCTTCTAGTATTTTTCCTTCTTGTAGCTTGTTTGTAAATATTCGAGTAAATGAGTCTACACTCCACTCCATATTTTATGAGGGCAGAAACTTATGACAACCAATAGATACTTGCCAGATGAGTTTACTCCTGCAGTAAATGTGACTGAATGGATGAAACAATGAGGTAGAAAGACGACTCTAAGCCTGGGATTGAAGTATTCAATAAATGAGGCTCTTGACCTGGTAACTGCAATGAGGAGAGAGCTGGGTTGTGTAATAAAATGTCAGAAGCTTCAGGGGAGGAGAGGTCATCTGTCTTGATCAGCCATCAAAAGCCAGTGCTCCTCGCCTCTCTCCATCCACTCAGTCCTTTAGAAATTAGAAAAGCAGACAAGAGAGTTGTAAACATGTGCCCAAGAGTCTGTGGACCATGAGAAAATGCCTATATCAAGAGAAAATAGCAAATTCATTGAACATCTTTAACCCAAGTCAGATAGTCTCTCAATTAAGACATTCAGTCTTCTATTACAGCCCTCTAGGAATGACTACTGTTTGCATTTTATGTTTGAATTTCACAAGTCATAATTTGTCCCCAGAACTAGATTCGTCGGATATGTCTTGTGGTAACACCTTTAATTAAACTATTAAGATCTACAGCTGTGAAAATAAAGACACCTTAAAGCACAAGAAATAAATTTGAGAACACTTTTCTGTCATAGGCATTACTTGGAAGATACTTTTCCAGAAAATGGAATATTTGGACAATGATCACCATAATAATTTGGGATATTTGTGGTCATAGAAAGTCCAGGAACTGGAAAACCCCAAAAGCCTAAATTGATTTAATTTTGTCTATTCTGTTTCCACCTGTCTTCAAGAGAGTTCTCCAGGGTGTATGGATGTGCATCATAATATTTACACAATCTTGCCACTGGAGGGCTCAATGGCCTTTTTGATGTTTCTTTTAGGAGACCAGATCTTAGGTTTGCATAACAGACTTTGAGACAAAGTTTTTTTTCCTTCTTTTGAGAAAAACTGTTTTGAAGAGTACAGTTAGGTTTCCAAGTAGATGGGTGACTACAGCCAAAAAGCTTTTGTAAATACCCTTAAAGATGGAAACTCTTGTCACTGCTACATGTAAACTGAAATCAAATAGGATGCGCTCATCTCTCTCCCAGGGAATACAAGGGAATTGAGACTATACTGAGGAAGGCTTGTGTTCAGTTAGACGTGCATGTGCTCGTGTGGTGTGCTCGTGTGTGTATTTTCGTAACAGTATGGAAAGCAGTGGAATAGTGAGGGCTTAGAGGAATTGTATGATTAATGTAGTTGGGATGGGAATGGGAATATTTTAAAGGAAAAATTGAAAGAATATGGGGGTGGGTGTTAGGGGACTAGTGGCCATGGATGGTTCCAGGATTTCTGCTGCATGTTCTGTTGTAAAGATTAGGATAGCGGATCTTTTTTCTGGATGTGTTATATGCCCATGGTCCAACCTCTCTGAGGCTGGTGATAGAGCATGGATTGAGCAAAGGAACTTTGCTGTGAGTGACATATTGACCCGGCATCGGCATACTTTTTTGTAATGTTTAGGTGGCATTGGGGGTAACAATGAGGTGTTATGCAAAAAGTTGGAAACAGTGTTAGCCCCCAAGTGAAAGTATAAAATCGACATAAAACAGAGATGGAAAGAACAGAATGGTTCTCCCCGAATGTAGCTGAAACCCAATTCTGCTACATTTGGCTTATGATTTAGTAAGACTTAACTATAAACTAGTTGAAGGATAAACATATTTAATGATGAATAATATGCCAGTCAGAAAGGAGATGATTGCTCAGGCTGAAACCTACTTGGAGGTAGGGGAGAGTCTGAGAAAGTGACTTTGGAGGGGCCTGGCTAAGAACTGCTGAAGAAGACTGGCATAGAAACTTCAGTTCTTTTGACTTCCTCACATGGTGGGTGATGGATGCCTATTGCCTCTAAAATCTGGAATCACTAAGGAATTTCCCTTGTTACAGTTTCATGCTTATTCTACAATTGGTTTATGATTTGGCCTGTTATGGATTTGCTGTTGCAGAGGATGTACTGGACATACCAGTGTGAGTATTCAGATCCGCATGTCAGTTATGGGTTTCGGATCGGCTCCGCACCTACATGTGTGGTGTGCTGCGGGAATCAGGCCATGCCCCAGCAGAGTCAAGAACAAGGCTCTGGACCGTGGTGAATTCCCCAAGGTAAATGCTCCCTTCTGAGGCTGCTTACAGCCTGCCAGTGAGCCTGTTCTAGTGATGCCTCTCACCTTCCTTCCAATCTCTACAAATCCCACTAAATATTTCACGGAGTGAAGCAGAGAGAGAAAGACTGGGACCAGGAAAACTGTAATTTTTAAAGGGAAATACTAAGTAGTATAAATTTTCTAATCATGTTTTATTAACAAATCCAAGAAGGAGTTGTTGTGCATTTACTAGGTGCTTAACATTTTATATTTTCCTCTCTTGTGCTCCACTGCGATTTACCAAGGAAATAAAGTGGAATATTTTTATCCCTTTGAAGCCTGGTTTTCTTGCTGTGAAACAGCAGCCACAACTTCTAGCAAAGGCTCCCCACAGAGGCAGAAAACAGCGAGCGAGGGGCTTAGGAATGGGGCCTCCTGCCTTGGTTGTGCCTAGAGGAATGAAGTAGTTCTTTATTCACAGGTCTAGGGTCCATCCTACCAGAGTTATCTCTTCTGGGGGGATTCCAAGCTTGTTCTAACTCACCCCATGTCCCTGATGGTCTACTTTACGTTGGAATCAGCAGGCAATTCTGGGGAACTTTAGGCTCAGCCATGGTGCCTGCTGGTTCTGGTAAAATGTTAAGAGGCTGAGAGGTGACAGACACCACTTACTCCAGCTGTCCATGCTGTGGATATCTCTGGAATCCCCATGATTGGCCTGGCAGAGTGCCACCTTGCCAGTCCTTAGAGGATCTTTGGGATTTCTGGCTCAAGAACAGGCTGAAAATAGAGACTGAAGGTAACTGCTACACACCCAAGCATTCCTAGGAACTTTCTGGGAATGTTAACTGATATGAAAGTGGCTTAGACTACAAGAATTATGAGGAAATATCAGAATACCCAACTAAAAATGGCTTAAATAAGGAGGCTACTTTAAAGCTCACCTAATGAGGAATTTTGAAATAGGCAGTTCCAGGGTGGCTTTGGCTACTCAACAGAGTCTTCAAGGACCCAGGCACTCTTCATATTTCTCTTCTGCTATCATCAGGATGTCAGTGAATTCTCCCGCTGTGGTCACAGGATAACTCCAGCAGTTTGGTTATTCTGTGTTCCTGGATGTGTTTACATATCTGTGGTCCAGCTGAGGCTGGTGCTGGAACATGGATTGAGCAAAGGAATTGTGACATGAGTGGCATATCAATTTGAAATCTGCATAATTTTTTTGGTGATTTTTTTTTCACGAGGGAGACAAATGGTAGATATCTCTCTCTCTCTCTCTTTTTTTTTTTTTTTACTAAGGAGGAAAATGCTTCCCATGATCACCCAGCAGGCTTTACCTTAAGTCTTTTTGGTCAGAGCTGAATTGTATGCCCACCTGTTATCCAATGATCAGCAAAGACTATATATAACCTCTATCTAGACCAATACCAATTGCCTTCCTGGGATAGGCATATTGCTACTCAATGGTCCTCACAGGAAATAATGAATAAAACTTAAAGGAAGATGGCCAGCTATTAATATATTTTCCAAGATCTGAAAAGAGAAAACCAGCTTAAATTACATCAAAGAGAATTTAGAAGACTTTTAGAAAAAATGTACAGACAAGAAAGTGGTATTGTTCACTGGATCACATTATTGAGATTATGGATATGTATTCACTAAATATCTTCTGAAATAGAATGAATGGATTTTGACTAGAACATAATTCAGCCTTGCTTGGAGGCTGGAAGATGTACTAAATGACCGTAAGTGTTTTTCTCATCATGTTGATAAAGGGAAATGTCATCAGCAAGAAATTAGCTAAGAACTGTATTGAAATTGTTGTAAATGTGTATGGCCTCCCAGGCTTTGAGAGACAAGTTCGGCAGTACGTTCTGTTCCATTTTTATGATCATATTCTTCTAGTGCAGTTAGTCTTAAACTTTACTATATATAAAAATTAATTGGGAGCTTGTTAACTATACAAATTCTTGACCACCACTTTCCAGAAATGTTGACTCGGTAGATGTATTAGTTTTCTGTTGCTGCATAACAAATGATCAAACTTAGCAGCATAAAACAGTACCAATTTTTTATGTCACAGTTCTGTAGTCAGAAGTAGCTCAGGTGGGCTCAACTAGGTTCTCTATTTAGGGTCTCGCAAGGTTGAGACCAAGGTGTCAGCTGGACTGGGCTTTTATCTGAAGACTCTAGGTAACAATCTGCTTCTAGGCTCACTATAGTTGTTGATTTACTTCCTTGTGGTTGTAGGACTGAGGCCCCCTTGCCTTGCTAGCGGTTGACTGATGACCACTATCAGCCCCGGAAGCTGCTTTCAGGTCCTTTCCACAGGATCTTCCCATAACAGCAGCAGAGAATTTCCCTCACATCAAATCCCTCTGCCTTCCCTTTCTGCAACTAGACGGAGAAACTCTTTGCTTTTAAAGGGCTTATATGATTAGGTTAGACCACCTGGATAATCTGTCTTAGAATGAAATGATTAGTAACCTTAATCACATGTGAAAAATCCTCTTTGCCATGTACTATAACATATTCATGGAAGTAACACTAGGGGGTAGATATTGCATGAGGGCATCTTAAAATTATGTCTACCACAGTATGTCTGGAGTGGGACCCATAGATCTGCATGTTTAACAAACTCTTCATAAGATTCTGATGCAGTGCACAAATTAAGTGACAGAGATCTCACTGAGACTTGGCCATGGCAATCCTTGCAGATTAAATCGAACCCGCTCAAATAAGAAATGGAGGCAAAAAAAGAAAAAAAAAGAAAAACTTCGGTTTCCCATTGTTTGTTGCTACTGTATGAAGATTGCAACAGATTTTTGTATGTTGAAATTTTGTCCTAAAACCTTACCAAACTGATTTATTAGGTTTAGTTGCTTTTTTGTAGAGGTGTTGGATTTTCTACAAAGACAATTATGTCATCTGTGAATAAGACATTTTTACTTCTTTTCAATCTAGATGCCTTTATTTCTTTTTCTTTCCTTATTGCACTGGCTTAAACAGTGAGAAAAATACTGAATAGAAGTGATGAGAAGGAACATCCATGTTTTTTCCTAATCTTCAGGAGAAAGCATTTAGTCTTTCATCATTATGATGTTAGCTGTAAATTTTTTATAATGTCCTTATTAGCTTGAGAGAGTTTCTGTTATTCTTAGTTTGGTGAGAGTTTTTATCAGGAATAAATGCTGAATTTTTGTCAAATGCTTTTTCCTCACCTACTGACATTATTTGGATTTTCTTTTTGAGTTTGTTAATAGAATGAATTACAGTGATTTTTT
>NW_012147189.1:9939330-9941881 GCF_000956105.1 Propithecus coquereli | reverse complement strand
GAATGCATGTTCAAGACAGGGGGAGGAAAACTCAGAAAGGTGGGGGAGGTTCTCTTTCAATTAAACAACTTTAAAAAATAACACAGCTGCATTACTGTATTTGAATATATACAACATACTTTCCTAAAAACAACAATCAGAACAAACACATTGACAATAAATATGCCCTAAGTCTGGATTATGATCAGGTGAGAGAGGTGGGGAAAAGAGGGAGGGAGGCAGGGAGATGGTGAGCAGAGTATGTGGGATGGACTGGGAAGGAGAGAATGGAAAGGGAATTGCCCACAGACACAAATAAAAAAATAAAACCGAGGATCAGAACAAGGAGATTCAGAGGAGAGAGACAAAACCCTGTGGAAGATGGGAGGACTAACAAGCACTATAAACTCTCAGTGGAATATAAAGTAGAAGTGGAAGGTATTCTTTCTCACTTGAACTTGGAGCATTTACCACTCTTGGGATCTTAATTCCTGATTAATAGTATAGACAACGTGATATATATGTATATATATATGTATATATGTGTGTATATATATATGTATATATACACACACACGCATATATATATAGTCTTTCTTTTCAAGCTCTAGTACTTATTTATTCATTTTCTCCTTGTTGTTGAAGGTTATGCATATTTGTTAGCAGCTAATCCCTTTTTGAGCTGGTACCTTGAAGTTCCTGGTATGTTCTCATATCCTGGGTCAGAAGCCATCACTACTTTGTCTGGAGTTGGGCAATGTCCAACCAGTCATGAAAATTTTTGTTATGAGGGAAATCAGCTGAATTATTCCAATATCTTTAAATCTATACTGCTGACATCTCCATCAGGTAATGAATAAATGATCTTTTTAACTGCTGTGTTTTTAGAAGAATCTTTTAAAATGGTAGCCAAGAAATAGGTTGTCAGGTGTTATTAATAGTAGGCTGAGTCCATAGAGAATCCAGAGGAAACATTATCATGTAAGAGCTCATTATTCTACTGGTATGAGACACCTATGAGCTATTTTTGCATACTTATCTGAGAAATGAGGAAAAACTTCTTCTTGTAAGTTTAAAAAAAAAAAACCTCTGTAGTTGACTGGTTTAATTTTTAGGTTTTAGTTTATATTCTATTTTTGGCAAAAGCCTTTTATTATGTTCTTCACTACCATTCAGGAACACATTCTGGTACATGTTGTCATTTATACACAGCAAAGAAGAAGCTGGAAGAAGTAATGTTTTCTCAGTTGATAAGTTAGAGATCTTCACTTTTCTCTTGAAACATTTGAATTGAGGAGGTATTCAGAGGACACATGATTGGGGATGTTAGAGAGGCAGTCTGTGTTGAAACAATTGTCATGAAACCAACCAGTCTCAGTTGGTTTCATGACAGTTGTTAAAATACAGGGAAATTGGACTGTGGCCTGATTTTTTAGGATGCTTTTGAGTGCTATGCATTATTTGCTTATAGTTGGAATCTAAGTATCCCTGTAGATATTGATAAGACAAAAATGAATCTTGGAAGTTCTTTTGGTTTTATCAGGCCGACAGAGGAAGACATCTAGAAGATGAATTCCCTTCTCTGTTGTACAAAGCTGCAGTACAACATAGAACCCTATTCCAGGCAGTGATTGCTTACCCCCTTTCAGGCCTGTGGAGTACTCAGTTATGCTGGGGCCCACTGTGATTGTAGTAAAATTCCACACTGTGCTGACACTCCACCAGAGTCGTTGCATTTCCCATGTTGCTAGGATCAGAGTTTCCCCTGTTTGTACTGTATTCCCCAAAGTTGGCATGGGGTTTCCTGTTATTTAGGTACATTTCTTATAAATGTTTTTTAAATAGTCTTATGGGTTACTATGAAAAGAATGTAGAAAGACAGAAAAATGTTTCTATTCAAGCTGGTCATATATGTTTGGTATGACCTTAAAAAACACATAGATAAACAGTTTTAGGCACAATATAAGTCATGGCTTAGAGACTTTAGAAGTAAGTTTTAGACTGAGGCTCAAGTTAACTTTGAAGAAGGAACTATAATCCTCTCTGTTACACCCAAGGGAAAATCTCTTCTAATTGTTACAATGTTTGATATTCCTTCCCTTTAAGTCCCCTAGTCAGTTACATTTTTCAGAATTTAGATTTTCTATTATTGTAATAATTTTTCTTGTTTTGAGAAATATGCAGAAAAGATTTGTGGAATTATTGTTAGTAATTCATAATGATTAACGTAATAATTAATGTCCTTGGTTAATGATCATAACAACAATGAGCCACTTGTTAAGCAAATGTACCCGGTCCAATCCCCCTTTAAGAGGAGTGTGATGATTAATTTTATGTATCAGCTAGGAAAGTGTTTTGGATGAGATTCACATTTAAATTGGTGAACTTTGGGTAAGTAGATTGTCCTCCCTAATATGGGTAGGCCTCATCAGTTGAAGGTTTGAAGAGAACAGTAGACTATTCTCCCTGAACAAGAGGGAATTCTCCAGGGAACTGTACTTTGAACTTCATCTGCACCATCAACTCTCCTGGGTCTCCAGGCTGCTGGCCCACATTGCAGATTTTGAACTTG
>NW_012147189.1:9938334-9939280 GCF_000956105.1 Propithecus coquereli | reverse complement strand
ACCACTGAGCTTTCTACTTAACTAGATCATAAGCGTTTGAGGATAGAGAGGCGTGCTTCATACTTCTTTGTATTTTTTTACAGTTCAATAAATGCTTTGCATCTTTTTTTGAAGCAAAGATTTATTGATTGATAATGTTAATATAAGGGAGTGACCTGGTGATGAAAAATAGAATGATGTATATTATAAAATATCTTTCCACTATACCCTCCACCTTTGGAAAGGTATGCAGACACAGCCCATCACCCAAAAGGAAACAATGTTACTCTATGGCAATTGCAGGTGTGCACCAATTCTAGAAGACAGTATAAACTATTTTTATGGTTCTCATCAAGGTGCCTTTTAGCTAATACAAAGTCTGTCTCAGGTGAGAGGTCTCCTTGACCTTTCTCATTTTCTGCCTGTTGTCTTTCCTGAATTCTGGAAGCTGTTGGGTTCTGAATTTTGTGCTGGATTCCATCTTGAAAGGGATGATGATTGATTGTGTCAGGAAATACTTTAAGCCTCTATTTATACTGGAGTAGAACATCTACACACATAGTAAGCTTTTCTTTTGCTAATATTAACCACCATCTTTCAGGGAATAACTTCAAGATGTTGTTATGTTTAAAAAGTTAATGTCTCTACTCTGCTTTACCTGTTGGAGTTTGGGGGTAAGGAAGAAAGAAAAGAGCTGAGGAGAAAAGAAAACCTAGTGGTGCCACAGTAGGATAGGATTTCCATGTGAAACATGAGCTGAATCAAATCTTCTGAGCTTGAATTTACCAGGTATAGCAGGATTCGAGGTGTCAGGTTTTTATTTTTTCCTAAAACTAAAGAAATGAATCGAATTCTGCCTTGGTGACCTCAAGTCTGTTTGTCCATGAGGCTGGAAAAGACTGGAAGGGATCTTAGAGACCTGCTAATCCAGATCCTCTCTCTGTACAGTTATCTAATCTCTTCTTTT
>NW_012147189.1:9936742-9938284 GCF_000956105.1 Propithecus coquereli | reverse complement strand
CAGGGATGTTACTAAACATCCTACAGTGCACATAATAGCTC
Source organism: Propithecus coquereli (assembly GCF_000956105.1). NCBI lineage: Eukaryota > Metazoa > Chordata > Mammalia > Primates > Indriidae > Propithecus > Propithecus coquereli. The sequence goes on along the minus strand of NW_012147189.1, from coordinate 9,938,243 downwards.
CCTATCACAAAGAATTATCTGGCCCGAACTGTCAAAAGTGCTGAGATTTGAAAACAATGCTTTAAGTTTTATACTCTATGACTTTAACTCATCAAAGTCTACCTTTAAATGATATTGTAACCCTTTATGTGTAATATGAAAGACTTACAATAGTATACTTCCAATTCTGCCCTCCTGACCTTTATACTATTGTTGTTGTAAATTTTATTTATATCTATGTTGTAACCCCCAAATATATTGTTATTATTTTTATTGAAATAGACAACTATCTTTGAAAGTTATTTAAATAATAAGAAAAAATTTGTCTGTTTACCAATGTAGTTATTATTTCTGGTGCTGTTCATTCATTTGTGTAGATCTGTACCTCCATCTGGTATTACCACCAAGCTGCTACAGATACCCCTACTTGTGCTCTGGTCTGGAATCTCTCCCAAGGCAGTAAGTTGGGTCAATTAGAGACTACTTTCTATATTTCTTGTCATTCAGGGATGACTGTCTTTTGTTGCCTGCTGTCCTTGTCTTAAAAACTATTGTTTCATATCATATATTTGGTCTGTTTTTGTTTTTGTGGCTATTGTTTCTTCAAATGGGAAGGTAAATCTGATTCCTCAACTTTTACCTCAACTTCTCCAGAAGCAGAAGTCCATATAAATACATCTCTGTCCATCAGTTTTCTTATAAGTGGATTTGGCTTCAAATTGCTATTAGTTACTTATGTGTAATACATAATTCTTATGATAGTTAAAATCATCTTTATTATAATATGTGAAGATGTTATAAGTGTATAGAGGTGTTTATTTACTAAATGGTCCTAAGTTACTTCAGATTTTAATTATTGTTAAATTTTTTCATTTTTTTAAATGACATTTAGGACACGTTTGAGTGCCTCCTGTATGCAAGGAGCAATTATGAGATTTCTTTAGACAATATTACCACTTGCTATTGGCTCACTTCTCTAGTAGCAGTGTCAATAGCCATTTCAATCCTCTACCCCAATCTCTGTTCTCTACAAACAGTTTGAAATTTTGCTTTTATGAGAGCAACATTTCCAGATAAGATTAAATCTAAAGGATGGTAAGTTTTTTTCAACATGTGCTAATGAGAAATTATGAAAGAACTAAGTATAGAATTTCAGTTTAAATAAAAGGTGTGTGGGGATGTTCTTACAGCTGTCAGTGTCAATTCACATCAAATTCACTTCTTCATTGAAGTTAAAGTTTTTCAAAAAATGTATTTCTTGTGCATATACTGATTAGGAGTGAGATTGTGGTCATATTGTGGCCAGTGAACCTGGGAGTCGCCACATTGTGTCCTTTCAATCTTCCACCCCCCAGGGCTCACTGAAAGTCATGTTTCGAGGAACAAAAGCAGGATGGGAATAAAGATGCAGCACAAGGCAATGATTAAAAGCAGGAGTCTAGGATAGGATGTCTGATTTCACCTCAGCCCTGAAACTTACAAACTTTGGGCAAGTCACTTAACCTTCCATTGGCCCAGTTTC
>NW_012147189.1:9911330-9922847 GCF_000956105.1 Propithecus coquereli | reverse complement strand
GTGATATCATAAATAAAGAAATCCCTATGGTAAAAAAAAAAAAATCTGTAAACCGTGAAGCAGAATTGTTTATTAATACAAGTTGAACGAAAAATTAGGAAATTTTATTTAGATATCAAACTCAAAGAAATTGAATAAAGAATTGAGAATCAATGCTGATTTTGTTAACCAAGGACTAATGTTAAAAGAATTTTTGTGATTAGAAAGCTTTGAATATTAAAATACGATTCTTGATTGAAGCAGAGACTACTAATTTCATGAGCCTGGTTCCTGAAAAAAGAGAGAACCTAAACTGGGTTCATCAGAACCTTATATTCAGCTAGCAAAATCTATTCTTTTTTTGTGTGTTCGGTAATAGACATAATAGAACCCCTCACTTTTACCTGGGCACATGGATGCCTGGAATAAAGACCTTATTTTCCAGTCTGCTTCCAGGTAGGCATGGCCGTGTGGCCAACTCCTGGCCAATGGGCTGCAACGTGGTCACAACAGATTCTAGGCAGCCATTTTGGACTGGGAGGTGGAAGCTGCATGCTGAGGGGGCAGAACAGCAAGGTGGACAGAAACTGGGTACCTGAATCATGGAATGCCATCCCACACCTGGGCCAATGACCTCCGGTCTTTTTTCTTTTTTCAAAAGAGAGAAATAAACTGTAATGTTTAATCAGTTTATTTTCAGTTACTGGATTTAGACACATTTTTAAGGTCTAGGGTTAACACTGACAGATACATCAAAGTATTTTTCCTTTTAAGCACTTGCAAAAGAATTGTCTGTGCAAGTAAATTCCTTGGGGTAATGAAGTTCAGTGGTATAGTCTCAGATCTGTAACAGCAGATCTATGAAATCCTCTTTTATAGTAAGAGCTCATGTGTCTGATCTCAGTGATTAGAGAATGTGGTTGGGTAGGAACAGGATTCCTGGCTTCTGAAAAAAAGAGATAATCTATGCTGGGCTCATCAAGACCTTATTGTCCGTCACTTGAACAAATGAAACAAATAACCAGCAGCTATATTGGGAGCCAAGAGGGAATAAATATATTTTAACATTAAAATATTTTGATAATTAAAAAATGTGTTTAAATTTTCCAAAAGGCACAGGTTAGAGCATAATAGATAGAAGCATGGTGATGGTGGTGATGTCAACATCTACATTATTCTGTCACCACTATCACAGACTGTACTTCTAACCATGTATCTCACATGTGCCCCATTAGTCACCGTGGGAAGTAAAAGACAAACTCGAAGCCACCTGCAACCCCAAGCACAGGCCCCATAAGATGCATTATTTCTGTTTTGGTCCATATGCAAAATCTGTCCAGACAGATGGCTCTGCCCAAGTAGGAGGCAAATTTAGGCTTATAAAAATGCTGAGGATGAAGCAGGTTTACTTGGAATAAGCTTCCTAAATGGAACTTTGTGTTCTTTCAAAGTTATAGATATACAAACCCAAATTTCTCATCGGTACTTTTTAATGAAATCATAATGAGTTTTTTTCCTGTTTATTATAAGTTTTATATTTATATGACTATCAGCCCCCTTCAAAGCATGTTGGCATGTTATTAATAGTTGATTTTAAAAAATTAACAATGATTCTGGTTGGCTTGTTTTTATATACTGGTCGTGGCATTTATGCTAGACAGTGTATCTTGGGCACTCTTAAAACGTGACATTTTCTTTTCCCCATAAAATTAAAAATGTCTTGTTTTAAGCACGTTAGGTCTTTTTTGCATAAATTTTTCCTTCCTTTACTGATGTTTGCAACACTTCTCAATTTAGTACCATCTGTGATTCCATCAGCTTGCTATTTACTGTCTTTTCTAGATCATTAAGGGAGATGTTATGGCAATAATGCTTTATTTACATGTCACTTTTCCAGGAAGCTCAAAGTATATTTGTAGGAGTTATTGTATTAAACAATGGTACCCATATGAGGTGAAGAATTGTACAGTTAGAGAGCATTCAACACTAGTATGAATTATTTTACATAGAAAAAAATATTTTCATGCTTCGGGAGTTTAAGCATGCCTGTTATTAGGTATTCGTGTTGCTCTGAGCCAGTAAGGAAGTTGTTGCAGTACTTTCTGGTTGTTGTGTCATGGATGTGAGAGGTGAGAGTAATTGAATTAGATTGATGAATGAGTTTTACTTTTTTTCCAGTTCCCTCTTGGCCTCAACATCAAAGTCTTAATTATTGTGAAGTGGCCAAAAGCCAATAAAATTAGAGGAAGAAGCAGAAATAAAAGAATCAGGTAAAGTGAATTATTAAGGATAATAAAGAAATTCACCCCAGTGTCTTTCTTCCTTTTAAATTGTGTAGTTCCATTAATGTTTGTACATGCTTTTAGAGGCCTGGAGACTAAGGAATCCTTTGCAAAAATGGGGAAAAGGAGAATCCATTTTGATTACTGAATGTGTACATTTTATTTTATTATTTTATGTTTAAATAGTATTGTACCATGGTAATCAGGTTGTGCTTAGTTAAACACAGAAAAAAAACCTCTTATGTAATTAGTATTTTTACTAATTATTCAATGACATAGGTCATTAGCAGTTGCTTAAGAAACCTTAGCTCTGTCTTAGTCCTTTTTTTATTAATCCCTGTTTTTGAAAATTGGAAGTTAAATATCATTTGTTAGCAGCTCATACTGCCTTTGCAAGTTAGTTCAAGAACTTTGGGCTCCTAATTTAGATAATGCAGGCTGTTGCTGAATTTAGTGTGAGTTCTATCAGTTGCTTATTATGGAATTAGAATTATGATCATCCAAAAGAATTTGTAGGGCTTAACAGGATCTCTAGTTGATTTTTGACTTCTAAATTTATCATTTCTCTTAATTCTTAGATCCATTAATTCATTAACTTAGTACCTTAGTATTTATTTCCAAATTAGCTTCATAGTGGAGAGTCAAATGAATAAATATAAAGGGACAATTACAGGCATCTCTCTCAATAAGAATATAAAACTTATGGCAGATTTTGGAAAATGGAATTTTTACATTTGCGTTTAAGTTGCTCACCAGGAAACTAAAGACAATGTTTGGATTTGTTTGAGGCAACTGTTGCCTCAGGTTGCTGTGTCTACTTGGGGGTAGGATTTGGGAGGCACACTCAAAGCTGGCAGCTATATTAGGTCTTCATTGTAGGAACAGCAATGAGACCTAAAGACCACATAGAGCCCAAGGCAATTACAACAGAGCTTCCCCAATTTAATTCATTTGAGTATAATCATCTGGTTTTTGCCATATGTACACATGACTTTATTGTTTGCCTAAAGTTTTTCTTTTAAATCAACTCAATTTTGTGTTTTAAATAAATTACTTTAAAAGAAAAATTTTGTAATACTACCACAAAGTAGAAAAATCAATATCCTGTCCTAAAACAGGTGGTAACTATGAAAATAAACAGTATGAAAACCAAAGTACAGTCATATAGTGCATAATGACGTTTCAGTCAGCAATGGAATGCATATACAATGGGGCTGCCAAAAGATCATAATACCATATTCTTCTGTACTTTTTCTATGTCTAGATATGTTTAGCTATACAAGTATTTACCATTATGCTACAATTGCTTATAGTATTCAGTATAATAGCATGTTGTATAGGTTTGTAGCCTAGGAACAATAGGCTACATCATATAGGCCAGGTGTATAGTAGTAAATAGTAGTAAATACACTCCATGATATTCACACAATGATGAAATGGCCTAAGGATGAGTTTCTCAGAACGAATCCCAGCTGTTAAGGGATGCATCACTATGCAGTTTTAGCTAGATGATGTGCCTGAGAACATATATCTCCTATTTAAACAAGAATGGAGAGATGTAAAAGACCTACTTGTACCAAACTGAAATTTTCTACTTGATATTAGAAAATCGAAAAGGGAAAATCTTTGTCACTACCCGATTTAGAGTTTTTAATGTACTGTACTAACCTACAATGATGTCCCAGACTCCCTGATGAAGCATCCCACACTTTGGGAATTATTAAAGAACCAAATAAAGAAAAAGGATCAAAAAGCCTTACTTACTCATTTATTAATTCCTCTTATTATGTGCCCTAAACTGGGTATGTGGTGTTGAACAAAACACATACATCCCTGCCCCCACGGACTTAACTACTGAGCACACATTTTCCCTTTCAACCTGCTCCATCGTGCATCCAGTCTTACTCCCTCTAACTTTTTTCGTCACAGCTCTTCTCTCATTGCTACCCGAGTACAGGATAACTTATATTGGGGACTAGAAACTCCTTAGGGTCCTTGTTCTCTTCTAACATCAGTCCAGTCTCTTTGTCTAAAGTTTAGCCTTGGAACATGCTTAGAAGGTTCTATCTCTTGTCCACAGGCTAGCTTCTCTAGGCTTCTAGCAAATTTGAACAATATATCAAGTTTTTTATGTACTTCCTGCACGATCGGAGAAGTTAGTGAGCCAGGGTGCACATCTTATTTTAGGAGGTCCAGAGTCCTGATTATTCTTTCCTTTTTGCTACTATTTAGCAGCAAGTTTGGTTTTTATTTCAAAATGTTGTCTGGGGCCTTGAGTATGTGATCAGACGGTATCAATTGTCAATTGCCTGGTAGAACCACCTCGCTGAGGGTGGTTAATGCAAAAGATACTTATTTCATTAATATCATTTGGTATACTAGTACGTGCTTTCATAGGTTTCCATGTAAAATCTTAACTCCAGTGTTATTACCACTCCTCAGAACTTCTTTAGAGTTAATACCTGTAAACTCCCCAGTTAATGTCCCGTTATCCTTAGAAATTAATCACAGTGTGTATTTTCTGATTCGTGGGTGTTTAATGACAGAGATTATGGCCTCATATTCCGTTAGCCAGAGGGAAGACAGTTGTAACTAAGACCAGCTTTACTAAAAGCCTCCCCCACCACATCTTTATTAGAACAAATGTGAAGTTATCTGTAGTTAGAATGTGGAACTCCAAAATTGTATTTGTTGTTCTGATTGAATTTTAGTTAAATTATGTAAAGTGTTTTGATAAGGAGTCATACATCTTCCATTACTCTTCTAAATTTAGAAATGATAAATTTTGACATCCTCTAGGGGAAGAAAATTCTTGAATACTCTGATGAAAGCAAACTCATGAACAAATTTAAAAGGTAATATCAATGTTAAATTCCAGGAAAGGAAAGCTATTTACGGTATATGCTAGAAATATTTGGAAACAATACTAGGAAATATGAATGTGCTAGAGTGCATGATTAATAAGTGTTTTTTTAAGTTTGTAAATAGCGTCGGTGGTCTTACTTAGAAGTGAATCATGCATCTGTGGTCTTACTTGGAAGTGAATCTGTCTCGTTGCTTTCTGAAATCTTTACTGTGCATGTCTTCAGCTGTGGATTCTACTAGAGCTCTATATAACCTTATGCATCTGCTAGAGTCATGTACCCTTTGGGTAGTCAATAAAAATGCTAACCAAGAGGAGTTGAAAGTCTCTCTTTTTATTTAGTCTTTTCCTTCCACAGAGCTTCAAGAGAAAGGATACTGGCTGTACTCTTGTACTTTACTAATGATAGTAATTTGATGATGAAGTCTTTGAAAAGCTTGGCATGTAAGTCAGAAGGAGACATTTACACAGTTTAGATTGAAAAGACAGTAAGTATCTGTTTGCTTGCTGCCATATTATCCATCAGCCTAATGCAACTGCAGTTTCTCACTTGAGCATGACAGTGTGTTTATAATAAGAATTTATAATTTTTCCATCTCACTTCTCAATGTGTGTGACCTTATGTCTCTTGTACATGGCTGCGTCTGAGAGTGTTGTGATATTGGGCACCTTTGACATCTGGTGGGATATCCTCTGAATATCTCTTTTTAGGAGAAACTCACATAGACATTTCTGGGGGCCATCCCAACAGGTACCTGTCAGACTTGGGAGCCTCATTCTCCTCTGAGCTGGAGAAATACCAGTATAACACAGTAGCAGAGGAACAATGCCAAGAGAATATTCTTGCTCTAGGTAGCTATGGAAAAAGGACAGCCTACAGGATGGGATAGTTTCTTAGTAATTCTCTGGAAAGGCAGGGGCTGACTTTTCCAGCTCTAGCTCCTTGGATCAAAGCCCAGGCTTCCTATGGATGTGTAATAGCAAGAGTTCCTGGCAACACAGCAATATCTACAATTCTGCCAGCACACGCGTACAGAGTTATCTATAAATAGGAAGGTCATGACACAGGGCATTTACAAAGTCAAGATTATTTTTTAGGTAATATTTAGTATGTATTTTCCTTCATAGGAAAAGGAAACCCTATTTGTCATAGGCTCTCTTAGAGTACCATAAAAAAATGTTTACAACAAATGTCAAAGAGTTAATTTATTTATAATGTGTTCCACAAACATATCAAAATCAAAGAAGGTAAACTATTGGTTTATGAAATCCAGAAATATATGAATTTGTGTTCATAGACATTAAGCAAACATGGAATTGTTTCAAAATGTTATCTCTTCAGGTAATATAAAGGTTTTTTGTTTGTGTGTTGTTTTTGTCTTTTAACTTGTTAGATATTAAAGTGTGCACAGGCTAATGTTAGTTAAAGTAGTAGTAGAACACACCCCCTCAAAAAAACCCCAGTGGCCTAAATATATTATAAGTTTTATTTTTCTCACTTAAGTAGAAGTTGAGAGGTAGGTAGTTGTTGGCTCAGGATTTCAGAGTTTAGGTTTTGCAAATTCTCTTTTCCCTTTCCTTTATGGTCTTCTTATGGTTACAAGATAGCTATTCCGTCTTCAATATTGCATTCGTATTTCAGGCAGTAGGAAAGGGAGGGAAAAAAATCAGAAAAGCTCATGCTAGTTGAGTTTGCTCTCTTTTTGGGTAACTACTTAATCCACTTATATCTCATTGGCCAGAATTGTATTGTATGGCCTCTCCTCTCTGCCAGACAGGCTGACTGTTACTTTCTAGATGAGAACATTATGATGTCCCACCCCCCAAAATAACATTCTCTTAGGAAGGAGGACAGAAAGGGTAGGAAATAGTTTATCACAAAACTCCATCTTTAATGTTACCTCTTAAATAATTCTCAAAACTATTCATATTTCTGTAATTCCATTTATATCATATTTAACAAATGAGAAATAAGAGGAAATCAGTTAATTGAATTGATCAAGGAGGATTTCTGAGAGATGAGACACAAAAATGGCTTTTCAGGTTTAGATATAGTTTGGAGAAGAAAGTGGGGTAGGAATTCTAAACAAAAGGACAAAAGGGATAAAAGTCCCAAGATGGAAATGATCATGGTACATATGAGTATGATTTTGGTTATGGGAAAACAGACAAGTAGGAGATAAGACTTGTTTGTCCTGATATGTTTTAACCTATTTCTTTAAAAAATAGAATGGATAGAGATAGCTATGTCAGATACTCAGAGTTGGATGTTATATAGCATCATGGAAAAGTATGAAGCAATCCAAACTAAGTCCAAGGAAAGCTCTAATCCTACAGGTCTAAAAAAGAATAGAAAAAGAAACTCATTCTAAATGTAGCCTCCATCAATGCCTGTTTAATACATATTCTCTATTTCTATAGCCCATTTTGTTTGAGGCTATCCTAGAATTTTCTAAGTTTTGGGGTGATTTATTAATACATTTCACCACCTGCCTGGAACATGGGAAGTAATCACATATTTGCAGAATCAAATTAAATTGAATTTCTACTTCTCAGTAACACCGTTGGGATGGCCTCACCCCATAGCTCCTGCTGAAAAGTCAGGCCTAAGCTGCCAGGTTGGTTTCTCCAGAAGTGTCTTTTTTCCCACACCACCTGAGTCAGAGGAAGCACATTCATAGCACATGATTTGTGCCAAATTTATCTTCTCTTGAGAATTTAAGCTAAGGGTTTTTGAGAGTCTTAATAATTTAGTTGTCAGGAACAAAACAACCAGACCATGTGGAAACTGGGATCACTGACAGCTAAAGCTATAAGCAGACCAAAGTGATGAGGGGAGGGAGGTCATAATCCAGGAACAATCAGGGGAAGCTACATGGAGAGAAAGTGCAGAGAAAAGCAAATAGGAAGGCATCACCCCAAAGACATTAAACATTCCCATTCCCAAAGCTTTGACTTGACTTCATATTTCCTTCCATGAAAATCCTCAGTGTACTTTCAGTAAATTTTTTAATAAATTGGTTTATATGGGTCTCTGTTTCTTGCTATCAGTTATACCTAACAGAAACAAAAATATATTTGAACAATTTTCCTATAATTTCCCATGGGAGAAATGAGATTACATTAAATAAGGGAGGCATTTTGATATGTTCTGTCTCTTTAACTGGCAATATAAAATCAGTGCAATCACATTCAACTGCCTTATTCTTGCATCATTAGACACAAATAGAAAAGTTGAAAATAGAAAAGTTATATGGCCGATAGACTGATATTAGTAGTTAAATCTTTTTAAAAATGGAAGTCTGTATTATCTCTGAGTTAGTGCAGATTGTCTTAATCTACTATTATTTACTTATTAGTCCCATTAATGATCACAATTTACCCAATCATGGGAGCTCTAATAACATAGGGTAGGAAGGATATAAGTGGATTTTCTATATTTTTATCAGTAAAATCAGAAGGTTCTATAGGGGCCAATCAGAAGCATGTTTAGTAAAAAGGCCACAAAGCCATGGTTACATGGCACCTTCCCTATTCTTGTGAGACTTTTGGTCTTCCCACAGATATCATAATCACCTCCTTAATCTTTCTGATGAGCCAAACTTGACTTTTGATGGTTCATCAGAGTGGATCCAAGGTTGCTGCAGAGCAAGCAGTGATCACAAGAGAAGGTGTTGCCTCCATAGCTCAGTTTAAGCAGCTGCCTGAGATGAAGAATGAAGGTGAGGAGACCTCAACGAGTGTCAAAAGAAACACCATTATCAGGGTCATATAATTTTGCTTGGTTTGGTTTTGTCTTATGAAAGCCATCTCTGCAGGAATAAGCATGTTTAGGAGGAAAGGACTTGTTTTGAATTCTGGCAAATTAAGGATATCCTCCATCGATGAGTTTGAATATTCTCTGTGCTGGCCCATGCCTGTGTCTCAGTCAGAGACCCCTGGAAAGGGGAGGCAGATAAGGTGTTGGGTGAGTGGATGCAAACCTCCAGTGTTATACCCCTTAACACATTACTGGGGCTTTATTTTCTGGGATAAAATAGATTGAGGCAGGCTGATGAAAGGAGGTAGAGCTACCATTGGGTTAGGCAAAGAACATCTGGAGGTCACAGCTCAGTGGGATGGGGAATGCATAGGGTCATGAGATGTATTGAGGCGATGAAAACTCAAGGGATAAGAATAATCCTCCTTTCTCAGTCTTCTGCTTGTTTTACTGAAGAACAGTGAAGGATGATGGTGTATCGAGCGGCTCTGCGCTAGGCAATCTCGTATCCCCCTCCTGACCAATGCATCCATCAGTCCTGGGAGGAATGGATGACTGTGCCTGGCAAAATGATCTGTGGTGGTCTAAGTAGTGTGAACTCATAGCACTAACCATGGTGATTGTGGAATCAGAAAAGAAATATTCATTAGAAGACTTAGAAATAACATATGGAGAAGTTGTCATTTGCTGTGGCTGAGCACATCTATTTTTGATAATTTATACTGAATTTATTATTTCTTTTCTAAGTATTTTTCCAAAAGAAAGGCAGAGATACAATGAGTTTCTGAAAATCTGATTACTTTAAGAATTGTTAATGAACGCTAGCAAACGTCAAATTTGAGGGCTTTACAAGAATCATAAATAATATATTACAAGTGGTTCTTAGGCGTTCTAGCATGTTCTACATGAATCTAGTCTGTTTTCTGCATCCTAGAGTGCTGAACTGTTGATAATTAGTTTTGTGCTAACTTCACACCAAACAATATATGTGGTGTTTCTCTGTATGCAGTACAAATGGATCATTTGATTGTAGGAGTTAGTTAGCAGTTCAGTCTAGCTTTGCTTTAAGAAGGGGGAACCATTATCCTCTCTTAGGAGGGATCAGCTTTTGCCCTTAGTCTATAGTGTTACAAATTGTTTCTCTTAGAGATACCTGGTATATGAAAGTACTCAATTTATATTATGATGATGTGCTTTAAGGACTTGAAAGAATTTTATTGGAGAGTTTCAGGGTTTTGATTAAAATTAAAATTTATTGTAATTTACTAGGTGCAAATTATTGTGATAATTATTTCCTTTAGAAGTAATACATGAAATGAAATATTACTAATGTTAGCTCATTATTTACACTCTGTTTTATGGTTTTTATTTTTTTTAGTTTTATTTAGTGTTCTGAAATAATCCTGAAAGATACTGTGCTTTGTTAAAAGAATTAGTTAAGCACCCAAGAAAATCTATTTTTATGTTAGAGAACAGATATTCTAGTTATCTATGTACCATTGAGGGAAATTTATGAATGATAAGGTTAGGTATGTTTGGATTTTTTTGAATAAGAAAATAGGATTAGTTTTCCACATGAAGCCCTAAAATTTATTATACATAGAGAAAATTATTGTATAACAATGTGGTTTGTTCTTTTATGGATCAGATGTTATTTGGAAAGTGGACAAATAGATGAATGACATATTATTTCTGTGTCAAAAACACTAAACATAAAGGTAAAGGTAACCACAAATTAATGTACTTTATGTAATTCAAAGGGAATCTGCTGTGAAATTTACAATGGATAATCTAACATGAATTGCTTCATTGGAGAATAAGTTTGCCCCTCCCTCTGGCTGCGAGTTATTAGTAGAGATAACTCAAATGGTCATTAATTCAAAGGAAATTTATGGGATGGATGCCAATGATGTCTTGACATTCATAAATTTATATTTCTTGACAAGAAAATTAACACACTGGAAGAGAGTTTTTCACTTTTTATATAGTAATACTTTATAACATCATTTGATATAGCAGAGAATTTTGATTTTCCAAATGGCCTCAAACTAAGAGCAATTAGTGCTTACGATTCATCTTTCCCCCCTTCAAACTGGTGAAGCTAAATTTATTACATTTGAAAGTTAAGCATTACAGGAAAGGATGCTCCTGCTTACTATTTTGTGTTGTTTCATTTTTATCCACTGCTAAGATACTTTCTTGTGCTCTTTGGGCAAAGGGAGAAGATACTTTAGCAAACTATTGTTTTCTTAGCTCATTTTATTCTTTTGAAAAGTGGTTAGTTTTTATAGCATCGAAGTGGCAAAAATAGGAGGATTTGAATTCCTATATGTAGAATCTGTGGCAGGTCTAGAAAACAACCCTCAGCACAAAAGTCAGAAGTTGCAGGTCATTTATGAAAATGGAGTTGAGGAAGTCAGGCTTCTAGGTCATAATACTGGTTGTATCTGAGGGTCAAAATTAGGAACTTTATACAGAAACAGCATCATAACTGGTCTTCTCTTACCCCCTCAAACTTGTGTTTCTCTTACAGAGTTCATTTAAGATTATATGATGATCTACAAGTGGAATAAAGATGGTTACATCTTTTTTTTGCACTGTAATGAAAATGGCAAAACAATTTTGTTTTATTA
>NW_012147189.1:9891696-9892778 GCF_000956105.1 Propithecus coquereli | reverse complement strand
ATCATTTCTTTCTATTTTTTTAGTAGAGACGGAGTCTCGCTCTTGCTCAGGCTGGTCTCGAACTCCTGACCTTGAGTGATCCACCTGCCTCGGCCTCCCAGAGTGCTAGGATTACAGGCATGAGCCACTGCACCCGGCCAAATTCTATATTCTTAATCAGCCTGGTTTAACTTCATTTATATCTTTGGTGGTCTATTTGTTAACTTCATTCCATGCTTTTTTTATGTGAATATAATCAGTTCTCCCAGAATAATGAGGCCCAAGTGAGATAATCTCTAAATGAAAGTCCTTTGTAAAGAGAAAAGTGCTATACAAATAAAAAATATATTAATAATAAATAGCCTTATGGACTCACAAAATAGTGCATTGTCTTCAAAAAATAAGGCAGCTGTGGTTAGATTGATGCAGTAGAAAAAGCCTTGAAGAAGATGTAAAGTGCCTGAGATGTTTGCTTCTAATTTGTTAATCAATGACAATGATCACTTATTAATATTTGCTTTTAAATGTCTTTGGAGCTTTATTAAATTTCAATTATGCTTCAAAATGATTTTTAAAAATATATCCAGTTAAATAGAGCATAACAAATTCTAACACTTGTTAGGACACAACTTTATACAGTTTTGAGGAAAACTAATGATGATTCAAGGTAAACCTACTTACCTGAAATCTTACAAGCTTTACATTTGGTAAGGCTTCATTTTCTAGTTTCTTATCCCGGCTCCAGCTTAGCCTATCTTTGCTGTCAGAAGATCTCATCAGCAAATAGCAATCCATTTCCTCAACAAATGTTCCTCCGATATGGAAAAATAGGAAGGAAGTGTCACTGAAATCATAATAGGCCTTAATAAATGTTGGCTTTAATATTGACACAGACAGCCATTGTTATCTTAAATCCTCTGATATTCTTTAATTAAAGCTGTTTAGGAGGCCCGAAAATAGCCAGTATGTAAGCTAAAATAAAATCTGTTTTATTTGGCCGGGCGCTGTGGCTCACACCTGTAATCCTAGCTCTCTGGGAGGCCGAGGCGGGTGGATTGTTTGAGCTCAGGAGTTCGAAACCAGCCTGAGCAAGAGCGAGACCC
>NW_012147189.1:9886019-9891646 GCF_000956105.1 Propithecus coquereli | reverse complement strand
TGTCATATAATACCTGTTAGTATAGTGTGTTTTTATTTTTTGGTCTAAATACTTTTCAGTTGATGATGCCAAAATTCAATAGACATTTGTGCAGCATTCATATGCTAAGAGTGGTGTGTAATAAAAAGATCATAATCTAGTGGGGCGATACCCATGTATGTTGATTATGGGAAAAATATGGGTAAAATAAGTAAAAGAGGTAACATAAAATAGAACTATTAAGGAAGTTAGCATTAATTTTGCTTGATGATTTGAAGTAGAGGCAGTATTCAAAGGAACTTCCTAGAGTGAGTCATGTTCAAATAGGACCTTAAAAGATATTTGGGACAGAGGTGGGAATATTCCGGGTGCAAGGGTGTGGTGAGGTGGCCAAACATGAGTTAAAGTGTAGCCATCGGTGAGCCTCAGCTATGTTTGGCAGCATCAAATAATCCATTTTTAGCGGGAGCCTAAAAGGGTAAATTGAAACCAAACCATGAAAAGCATTGAAGATTGTGCTAAGAAATCTGAACTTCTTCATTCTGTGGATTATGGGGATTCTCTAAAAGCCTTTGAATAAAGGAATAATCTTTAAGAACAATAACTCTGATGGCAGCAGGAAGGTGTAAGTGAGAAAGAAAGAGAGAGGCAAGGGCCAGACGCATGGAGATATTTCGTGGGAACTTACAGGAGTTCAGAGACAATGGACTCAATTGAGAAGTCATGGTATGAAAGGATTTCTGAGTAATGTAACTGGGTCTCACAGTTGACTGTCAGAGAAGGGGAAAAGAGGAGTCAAAACTTTCTCCCCTCAATATTTTGACTTAGTTACTGGAAGAATGGTGATGCTATTAGTTAGAGTTAGGAATGTTGGAAGACAATTGAGAAAGATAACTTCCATTCTGGTTATGTTATATGAGGATTAGTGGGATGTTTTTGTGGGACAATCAAGCTCAAGAGCTGTGATTGGAGCGAGAGTGATAAAGGTCTAGATATGTTACATGTCTTCGTAAAATTGAAGGAAATCCTTATATAGATGGAGCACTTGCAGAAGAAAGGCAAAGAGGAGATGGCAGAGAATAGGGTCATGGAAAGAAACAGAGATTAAAGGAAGGAATAAAAGTGTTGAATGCTATAGATTGGAAAAGTAGATTGAAATTGTGAATTCATGGGCTTTTTTTTTTGATTTTTGGATATGTTAGAAAGTGACTGCGTATCTTACTTTGTGCAGGAAAGTCCTGGGGTTGTGTTTCCTGTACCTTCTATCTCCCTAGGTTTCCTTATTGTTAAATTTTAGTTTCGGCCGGGTGCGGTGGCTCATGCCTGTAATCCTAGCTCTCTAGGAGGCCGAGGCGGGCGGATTGTTTGAGCTCAGGAGTTCGAAACCAGCCTGAGCAAGAGCGAGACCCCGTCTCTACTAAAAATTAGAAAGAAATTAATTGGACAACTAGAAATATATAGAAAAAATTAGCCGGGCATGGTGGCACATGCCTGTAGTCCCAGCTACTCAGGAGGCTGAGGCAGTAGGATTGCTTGAGCCCAGGAGTTTGAGGTTGCTGTGAGCTAGGCTGATGCCATGGCACTCTAGCCAGGGCAATAGAGTGAGACTCTGTCTCAAAAAAAAAAAAAAAAAAAAAATTTTAGTTTCATTCTTATTTTCTCCCTCATCTTCTCTCTCCATCTCACCCTTGGGATGTGGGCATATGCTAGTCTGCAGCCTTTGTATTTATGTGTGTTTACCAGGGCAATTTTACAAGAATTTTCATTTTCTTCTCCAGATTACCGTATCTTCACTCTGACAATACTCATTATTCATATTCTGGAATTCAGTGTACTTTAGGTTTACTATACTCTGATCTACATTTTGTTCAATCTCTGATCAATTTAGTCAAAATTAGCAAAGATACTTAAATAGCATTTTGAAGAGTGTGCAGAAAATTTTGATATTGTTTATACAGTGATTCTCACTAGACTGGGGTAAACACAGCTCCCTATATATATATATATGTTTTTTAGCATTTGAGGGGAGAAAACTTTTCCAAAATACATACTTCAACTTGAAGATGGTCAAACACCCCATACCCCTTTCCTATCCCTAGTTTAATTTCCTCGGTGACAAACTGTGGCCTTGTAGATAAGGGGTAGGAAGAAAAGCAGAGTATTTGAAGTCAAGTTTCATACTTGAATCACATAGGTTTCTTACTAATGACCTAGGGAAAACTGCTTTGAAATATGCAATGATTGGATACCCAATAGGCTATAGTGCCCAAAACAAAAGCCAGTAATCAATCACTTCACATCAATCTGAGAGTCTTTACTGAAGCTCTTCTGCTTTAATAATCTTAATTTAAAGAAAAAAATCAACCCATTGAATGGATTAAAAAGCAGGCTTAATAAAACCCGAAGATAGCTTGACAATAATAAGGGCCTTGAGCTTATTTTTAAAAGTGACCATTCAAACTAGAATCCTCCTCACTGGTGATTCCATTCAGTGATTCAGTCCAGTGATGTTGAGATGGATTCAGTCAGCTTGCAAGAGGCTCTCTCATGGCTGAGCACTTTCCACCCCAGCTATCCACGGCCTTCACACCCGCCAGCTGCTCCTCATTCTGAAACCCAGTGCAAACGCTGCCCCTCACTGTTCATACTCAGGCTGTTAGTTGCTAAGTCTTCATATTCTTATAGAATTTCCTCGTACTGTTATGGGGTGTATCTGTCCTTTCTCCTCTCGTCACTGCCCATGTGGACTCCTTGAAGACCAAACCGCGACTTACTCATTATTCTATTCCTAGCTGGTAGCACTGTGCTCAGAAGCCTGCTGGTGAAGGATGTGGGCTTCAGACAGATCTGTGTTCAAACCTCATTTAAACCTCATTTCTGCCACTTTCCAGCCCTGTGTATTCTTGGGGAAATTGTTTAATATAACTAGGCCTCAATTTCCTTTTCTGTAAATTGTGGCTATCTACCTTAAAGGATTGTTTGGGGAAGATTAATTTTAATATTCATATGCTTGGCATAGTATAGACAGTGAAATGATAGCTGCTATTCGTAATATTACTATTATTGAAACGTAGTTGAATATACTTAAGGCTAAGTAAAAGAGGGATAATATGTTATAAAAATATAACCCACATTTCTCAGTTTCTTTTATTTTCCAATATAGGGGATATATAGAGGTTTACTTTGTTTTTGTCTAGTATAAGCTATACCTCTCTGCATTTATTCAGCACAGACTCAGGGAGCTCAGCATAGGGTATAGTCATTTCCAGATATTTGTCTTCTCAGACGCTTAAAAATTTGGTAAAGGGTACAGCGTTTGCTCTTAGTAGTGAAGAAGATATTCAGGAATCAGCCAGCATAATGAGTTCAGTGGTCTCCTGTTCGGCCCAGTGTAGAGATTTCAGAAGGGCGGGGGGCCACATTTAAAGGAAATAATGGAGCATTTTCAGAATGCAGTCTCACGGCTAGCTTTATCATCTTCCCAGGAATGTGTGCTTAATAGAAATAAGTCTTGGAGAACATTTGGTGCTGGTAATGTATTAGAGAAATATCTTTAATCTCCCTTTGGGAATTAACACTTGTCATTTTCACTTCTATACATCTAAAATTTTATTCCTCCCACCAAGAGGTATACTGCTACCATTGAAATCTGAGTCTAGGAATTATTACTCACCTCCCAGCTTAGTCATTGTGTGCCCCTTCTTCCCCATGTTTATTTTGAAGTTTCTACTCAGTGCTCTATCAACTGGGCATTTGGATCCAAACTCATAACTTTTATAGTGTCTGGCTGTCGAATTGCATTAGTGTACTGTCTGCTCCTAAAATCCTTTCTGGTGCCTCCTTTCCTTCTCTGATTTTATGTGTCCTTTAATTCTCCCTTTTTTGTGGAAAAATACAGGTCACTAAGAGAAACCCTTTCCAGGAGCCCGCTGCCTGGGGAGCTCCATTTGCTATGCTTCCCACCATCGCTGAACAAATCCTTGTCTGTCACAAGGAGCCTGCGTCCCTCTCTCTCCTCTCTTAGAAATAGGTGAGAAGCACTATCTTGCTCTTTTTGAAGACTGAATTTTTGTTTTAACATTCTGTCTGAGCTTCTGTGGATGGTAGTAAAGTAGAAAGCAGATATTGTGTATCAAAACTGTCACCTCCAGTCAAGTTGCCTCTGGGGCAAAACTCAAGATTCTCTGAGGCTACTGTGTCCCCAGTCTTTCCTGGAAATGTCCTATGCAAGAACCTATTTTCTATCATGGATCATTCTGAATCCCCGGAGCATATTCTAGGGTGTGCTATAAGGACTGTCCTGGTGCCACCTTCTGCACGTGGGTCGCCTGCCATCTCCTGTTTTGAGATTCAGGCCTCTTAGGCCTGGCTAGACTCCACACTGTACTTCTCCTGCTGGTGCCAAATTAGCCAACTTGCCTTTCTATTTTGAACCTTCTCTGAAAGCTTGTCAGCATGTTCTCATTGGCAAGGTCTCTGCCGCCAGTTCTAAAGCTGTGACAACTTCCCTTTTCTCTCTCATCCCTCCAGCCTTGTTTGATCTATGATGGCCGTGGTAGCCAGGTCTGTTTCTGAGGGTGCTATTCTGTGTGCTTGGAGGTTCCATTCTATACCATCCACTTCCTACATTGGTCCTCAGCCCAAATTTGAAGCAGGCTATTTTGTTGCCTTTTCACCTCCAGACAGACTCAGGTCTAGGCACTGCCCTGGACATGAATTTTATTTTCTATCATGTGGGTGTCACAAGAGTCATTGGTATCCCCGTGATATCAGTTGAGAACTAAGTGTTGGATAGTGACTGTATGTATCCCTAAATACCTGTCTCAGACAGGGGGGCTTTGGAAAACAGATCCTAAAAAGAAAACTCCTTATGGCAGAAAGTCAGTGGGTGAATATTTTTAAGTTATTTTACTTGTTTTTTCCCTCAGATCAGGTACCACTCTTTTCTTTCATACTGTTTCAAGTTCCTGTTCACCACAGCAGGTGACTTCTTCAGGCAGCTGAGTGAGGCTAGGGGCAGGCTGCAGGGGGCCGTACTGCCTGGGTGTGAATCCCCTGCTTTGGCCACCAATAGATGTGTGATCTTGAGTGACATTTTTTAATCTTTGTTCCTTAGTCTCCTCGTGCATAAAATGGGCATAAAAATAGTACCTACCTCATAGGGGGTTCTTGCAGAGATTATGTAAGTTAAAATCTATCTTATTATTAGCCTGAATTAAAAAAGAAAAGTGATAAGTTCTGTCCACCTACTCTTACTCCTATGCATCTGGGCTTTGACTGTTGAAAGACAAAATTTTTTTCTTGTTGTTATGTACATTAATCATACCTTTATTCTCTACCTATATGTTCCCGGTATGTTTTTCTACATTTGCAGTTTATCCTAGAGAACAGTGCTTCATCCAAATGTTACCCAGTAAAAACCTTTCAGTGAGCTTGATAATAAAGGGCATTGTCTTAAGTTTTTAAAGCCTTCAAAATATTTAAATTCTATATTCTTTTTTTTTTTTGAGATAGAGTCTCGCTTTGTTGCCCCGGCTGGAGTGAGTGCCATGTGGCGTCAGCCTAGCTCACAGCAACCTCAGACTCCTGGGCTCAAGCAATCCTTCTGCCTCAGCCTCCCAAGTAGCTGGGACTACAGACATGCGCCA
>NW_012147189.1:9872563-9884424 GCF_000956105.1 Propithecus coquereli | reverse complement strand
CTAATGATTTATTACCACATAATACTCTGGAAGTAGGGATTAAAAAACAAATTAGTTCAAAGAGAGACTAATACAGTTATGTAATGAGCAGCTGATTATTTGACTCTCAGTTTTCTGGCATCTGGGGAAAAATGGAAATAGGCTAAATTATGTATTCTCAATATCATAAAGGAAAAAACATGTCAAATCCTCAATGTACTATATTATGAATATGGTTATACATGATTTACCACATATTAGAAAAGATTTGCTAACTCAAAACATGTCTGTTTTACTAAATTTATCTTTTTTAATTACTTTGCTTAGGTTAATCTGAAAAGTTTTTTTCATCCCCTGAGCATACTCTTTCTGTGCACACAATTTTGGGTAGTAGCAGGGTATAGGTGATAAAAAAAATTTTTACCATAGAGAAAATGGTGAAAATTGTGAGTATATCTAATTTTTAAAATACTAGCTATATAGTTAGAATTATGACTAGTTGCTTAGTGACTAGCTGTCTCAATAATTGGGAAGTAAGGTTGAGCAAAAACACATTGGTTTCAAAGCTTATAATTTGTCTAGAGAATGAAGACCTGTATCTTCAACATATCTACTTGAGTTTGATTGACAAAGTTCAAGTCCCTTCAACATCTTACCCTAGGAAAATGTTTTTATGCAATAGGAGAGGAAGACAAATGGGTTACTCAACGATAATAGTGTACTTATAACAGGAATGAGAGTTCAGGAAACAGGTATTCTTCTTGGTTGAAGTGCATCTGTTAGTAAAATACTGTTGACCACTTGAGAAAGAATAGTAGAGAAAATATTTAGAAATATAGAGAAAATCAATATAATTATTTCTTACCTTCCTAGAAATGTTTAAAAAAATAAAACAAAGTGACTCAGTGGGACTCATAACTGAGAACCATGAGATACATAAAAAGGTATAGTGATAGAAAATAAAAACAAATTGCTTCCTGCGTGAAGTCACAGAGACTCTGGCAGATGGTTTCCAAATCAATAGCTTCCTTTTCAGAGTCACATGTGATAGAAGTTAGTGTAAATATAGATTGTAATATACTCTTGTATTTTTATTAGCAATATTAAACCTTTTGGGTTGAAACCTACAGGCATTTTGAAGAAGTTTCTATTTTCAAAAGTTTTATTCTCTCTAAATTAAGTTTTAGTAAACACAGATATGTTTAATGTGATCCCTTTGCACAGATATTTGAATGGAGTTTCCTGGCCCTTTTAATACATAATGATGGGTAGATTTCATGTTTTCATTATTAAAGTAAAATGGAAAAAGAGAACATGTAGTTAAGAGTTTGTATTTGTTTTTGTATGTTATGTGCTTTGATCTGTAGTATCAAATAACTTGTAATAAAGTTGTGAGAATTTATGAACTAGCTTAGTTATTTAATTGTACAAGACTTTTCTTTGTGTTTGGCTGACTGGTTTCACATCATTATCATACTTCAGAAAACCAAATACATAGGTGAATTTTCAACTCTATTGGAACTTTGCAGATTTCAGATTTTAGTTCTATAGAATAGCGTTATTTATTTTAGGTGGCTCATGATGTTAAAACAAATGTTAATTCTTGAACTTTATCGAGTATCCATGTTGTAAATCTATCTCTTCTTTCAAGTCTCTTCTCAAATATATATCAAAAACACTTATATAATGCATGAAACATGCTTTGTGTTTTAGATACATTCATTCATTTATTTGATCTTCTAAACAGCCTTATCAGGAAGATAGGGAAGGAACTATTTTTATTCTTGTTTTCCTAGTAAGGAAACTTGGAAGCAGGCAGCTAATAGGTAACATGTATTTCTAGTTTCAATAGCTCCACTCTTTCATGGGTTCCAGATTGGAAGTTAACATTTAGTGGATTTGCTCCCAAGTTTGCATGGGAAGAGGCTCAAAAAATCAATAAATGGGTCCTGGCATGGTGACACATGCTTGTAATCTGAGCCCTTTGGGAGGCTGAGGTAGGAGGATTGCTTGAGGCCAGGAGTTCAAGACCAGCCTGAGCAATATGGTGAGACCCCATCTCTACAAAAAATAAAAGAATTATCTGGGTGTGGTGGCATGCAGCTGTAGTCCCGGTTACTTGGGAGGCTAAGACAGGAGGATCGCTAGAGCCCAGGAGTTCAGGGCTGCAGTGAGCTACAGTGACGCTACTGCACTCCAGCAACAGAGATCCTGTTTCAAAAAATAGACTGGGAATGTGCCCCAGTAAGTGAATTTGCCTTTCCAAAAGAAAGGAAAAAAAAATTAATAGTTCTGCAGTATAAAAGTCTAAAAAGAAGAGGTTTAGCAGAAAAAACATACGTAAAGAGATAGGTGCATTGCTTATATAGTGAAAAATGTATCCTTTAAATTAGATAACCAATCCAGAATAATTGCATGCTGTCATTATATTCAGCAAATTAGACATCTTTTTCTGATGTGTTAATTTATTTTTTCCAAAATTAAGATGAGGATGCAATTTCCTAGAATTGGCTTCTCTGCAAGCCAGTTGAATATTCCCAGTGTCGAGCATCAGAATTCAATGGCAGTTCCAGAAGGCCTAAAAGATAAAGAGCTATTTGTATCTGTATCCTTACCAGATTTCCCTTCCAGGCTGTAGTGTGCGTCTGGAGTGTTTGTGTTAGAAACGAATTATTTTGCTTTAAAAACACAGCAAGGTTGAGTCAGTTGAAGGCCATTAATAAAGAGGCTGACAGCTTCCTCTTCTAAGCTCATTTTTCTGTGGAACATGCTTCAGTCTCTTTGCATATATGTCTTTCCTACCAAGTGTGGAGATTAAGAATACCAATCAATATTTTCCATATCATTTAATCTCCTGATCTATTTGTTGATTCTCTGGAAATGCTCAGTAATCACAAATGCACAGTCAAGGGAGGGTGTGATAAGTTAGGTGTGTTCCTCAACCAAAAAGCTTCTTTCGTTTACTTAAACCTTGAAGATAACACTAATTAATCATGTGCATAAAAATGCAAATTATATCTTGTGCAAATTATAAGTCATCATTGACAGTGTCTGACTGAAGTGTAGGCCTTAGGATTCTCATTCCTCACACACCGTGCAGTGTAAAGAGGTGTTATAACAGTGAAAAGAGGCTTTACCTCTCCCTGAGTTTTGGCTTTCTGTTCAATGTTCCCTGTTTTCTTGACTGGTGTGTCCCTCTCTTTAAGACCATCTGACCACGATTAAAGATGTCTATAGTCATAACTTCCCCAAGCACTTCTTACCTCCATCCTTGATATCCTAGACTCCTCTTCTCTCTGTCCTACAACCATGCCAATACATTTTTCATAAAAAACTTATTCGGGTATAATTTGCATACACAATAAAAAGCACAGATTTAAAGGATACGCTTTGATTAGTTTCGATAAATGTGTGTCCCATGTAACCACAACCCTAGTCAAGATGCCTTAACATTTCCGTCATCCTGGAGAGCCCTGCGGGTCTCTTTGCAGTCACTCTGCTCCTCCCTTTCACCCAGCCTTCCACTGCTCTCATTTTTTTTGTCATCATTGATTAATTTTGTTTGCTTTGGAACTTCATATACATGAAATACTAACTTCTTCAAAATAACATCTGGGAGACTATGGTGTTGCATGTACAAATAGTTGTTTCATTTTTATTTCTGAGTAGGTTACCACAAGTTTTTTCTCCATTCACCTGTCAATAAATATTTGGATTATTCCCAGTTCAGGACTGTTACGAACAATGCTACTGTGAGACTGTACAAATATTTTTGTTTTAATAAAACTTTCTATTTTGAAACATTTGTAGGCTCATATGTAGTTGTAAGACATGATATCGAGAAATTCCATGCACACTTTATTCAATTCTCTCTAATGGTAATTAGTCTTACAAAATTATAGTACAGTATCACTAGTAGGAAATTGCCGTTAATATGATCCACTGATCTTATTCAGATCTCCCAGTTTTACATGTACTCGTGTGTGTGTGCATGCATGCACGTGTATTTAGTTCTAAGCAGTTTTATCCCATGAGTAGCTTTGCATATCTACCACCACTGTCAGAAACAGAACAGTTCTGTCACCACAAGGATCCCTTATGTTGCTCTTTTATAACCACACACATCTCTTCCATCCCTTAGCCCTTGAAGCCACTCATATGTTCTCCATCTCTATAATTTTGTCACTTCGAGAATGTGATATAAATGGAATTATGCAGCATGCAACTTGTAAGATTGGCATTTTTCATTCAACTTCATTCTCTTGAGATTTTAAATCTGTGTGTATCAATGATTTTTCCTTCCCATTGAAGGTTATTTCTAGTTTTTAGCTATTACTAAAAATGCTGTCATGAACATTAGTGTACAGGTTTTTGTGTGAACATATGTTTTCATTTCTCTGGCATAAATGCCCAAGGGCATGATTGCTGGGATGTATGGTAATATTGTGTTTAGTTTTATATGAAACTACCAAACTATTTTTCAGAGCGACTATACCATTGTACATTCCCAGGGTTAGTGTACGATTGATCCAACTTCTTTGCACCTTCATCAGCATTTGATGTTGTGTGATGTTGTCACTATGTCTTATTTAGCTACTCTTATAGTTATGTGGTAATATCTCTTTGTAGTTTAATACATTTCATTAATAGTTAATGATGTTGAACATCTTTTCGTGTGCTTATGTGCCATCTATATATCTGTTTTGGTGAAATATCTCTTCATGCTTTTTGCCCATTTTCTGATTGGATTATCTGTTTCTTTACTGTTGAGTTATGAGGATTCTTTATATATTCTAGACCCTAGTCCTTAGTTGGATAAGAGGTTTGTAAATATTTTCTTCCAGTCTGCAGCTTGTCTTTTCATCCTCTTAAAAAGGTCTTTTACAGAGAAAACACTTTAATTTTGATGAAGTCTATTTTATCAGTTTTTTTCTTTCAAGGATTGTGTTTTGGTGTCAAGTGTAAGAACTATTTGCTTAGCCCTAGATCTCAAAGATTCTCTCCTATATTTGTTTCTAAAATGTGTTTTTTTTCCCCCAAAGGTTTTATGTTTTTATGTTTTACATTTAAGGCTGAGATCCATTTTGCGTTAATTTTGTAAAAGATGTGTGAACCTTCGGTCAAAGTTCTTTTTTTCTTTTTTGGGTGTATTTTGTGGTTCTATTTTTGGGTTCTGGGTTCTCTTCTATTGGTCCAGTGTCTGTTCCTCCAACAATACCACACTGTCTTGATTATTACAGCTAATAATGTAAACCTTGTTGTTAGTTTGAGTAATTTTTCTCCCACTTTACTCATCTTTATCAAGATTATTTTAGCTATTCTAGGGCCTGTGACTTCCCTTGTAAATTTTAGAATAAATTTATCTATGTCACAAAGCAGGGATTTTGCTAGGAATTATATTAAACCTATACATCAACTGGGGAAGAATTAGTATCTTCACTGTGTTGAGTTTTCCTCCCTGAGCAAGGTATATCTCTCCATTTATTTATATCTTTGTTTTATTTCATCAGCATCTTGCAATTTTCAGAATAAGGTCCTATACATGTTTGGTTAATTTTATATTTATTTCAATTTCTTTGAAGAAATTTCTTTGATTTTAAATAGTATTATGTTTTAAATTTTGGTTTCTGCATGTTCATTGCCAATATATAGAAATGTGATGGATTTTTGTGGCTTGATCTTCTATCCTGAAACCTTGCAAAACTCGCTTATTCTAGGAGATTTTTTTTTTTTAATACTCCTTGGGAATTTCTACAAGGACAACTGTGTTATCCACAAGTAGAGATGGGTTTACTTCTCCTTTCCCAACCCAAATATCTTTTATTTCTTTCTCTTGCCTTATTTCAGTGACTAGAACTGAGAATTTTGGTTTTTTCAAATCATGAATGGTCTTGGATTTTGTTAGCTGCTTTTTCTCTGTGAACTGACATTATTTTTTCATCACTAGCCTGTTGATATGGTGGATTTCATTGATTAATTTTCAAATGTTGAACTAGCATCGCTTATATGAAACAAATACAACTTGCTCATGGTATATAATTCTTTTTTTTCGTTTTTTGGTTTGGATTTGCTAATATTTTGTTGAGGATTTCTGCATCTAAGTCCATGGAAGATATTTATATTTCCCATGGGATAAATAACATCTGTTATTCTGAAACATTTCTGCCACTTCTGTTTTCTGATAATGATGGTAAAATTAGTGTTAATTCTTTTTTAAATGTTTGGTAGAATTCTCCAGTGAAACTATCTGGACCTGGATATTTCCCTTTGGGGAGCTTTTTTATGAATCCAATTTCTTTATTGTCATTGAATGTGTAATTCTTTTTGTGGACATACATTTTCTTTTGGGTAAATACCTAGAAGGTGGAAGTTCTGTGTCATACGGTCAGTGGATGTTAAACTTCATTTAAAAAAACCAAACAAACTGTTTTTCAGAGTGGTTGTACCATATTGCACTTCCAAGAACAATGTGTGTTTCAGGTGCTCCTCACCAATCTTTGGCACTGTCAGTTTAACTTTAGCCATTTCAGTGGGTGTGAAGTGGTATCTAATTGTGATTTTAATTTTTATTTCTCTGATCGTTAATGGAGGTGGACATCTTTTTACATACTTAATGGCTATTCTCATAAATTTTTCTGTGAATATCTTTTCAATCTTTGCCCAATTATGCTTTTTTGTACATTTGTTTTTAATCAGTAGTTTGTCTTTTTCTTGCGTTGTAAGGATACAAGACCTTTGTCAGATACATGTTTTCCAAATATGCTTTAAATTTTTGGCTTTCTGTTGCATTTTCTCAGTGGCATAATTTGAAAAGTAAAAGTTTTTAAATTTTGATGAATTTCAGTTTATTATTTTTTCCTTATATGTTTGTGCTTTCATGTTCTCATTAAGAAATGTTTAATTCTAATAAAGATAAGTTATCTTTTTTATAAATTTATAAATCTAGTAAGTTTCCTGCATGACTATAAAATTTTTCTCCTATATTTTCTTATAGAAGTTTTAAGGTCTATATTTAGATTTATGTTTCAGATTATGATTCTTTCTGAATAGGTTCTTTGTATGGTGTGAGATTTAGGTTCATTATTTTTCATAAAGATGTCTGGTTGATTCAGCGCCATTTTTTTTCCTGAGCTATTCTTTGTAGAAAATCAGCATCATTTTTTGAGAACACTCTTCATTTTTCTTTGAATTACTTTAGCACATTTGTCAAATATCAATTGATCATGTACGTACAGCCTATTTCTGGACTCTATTCTGTTCCACTGATATTTTTTTCCTTATGCCAAATGCCACCCTGATTTGATTATTGTAGCTTTATAGTATTATTGAAATCAGTTAGCATAAGTCCTCCAAGTTTTTTATTTGTTTTCAAAATGATTTTGACTATTCTGGGTCATTTTTATTTTTTTATACAAACTTTGCTTTGAACAATAGTGTGGGACTGTAAAAGTGGCCATGCAAGCTGAAACCATGCAAAATGTTTTTAAAAATCTATGAGAAATATAATGATTGTTCCACGACCTTTAACACATTTTATGAATATGTAGGGAAATGGAAAAAATAGTACAACTAGTATTTATTTAGCATACTATAGTTTAAACATTAGAAATATTTAGAATTAAAGTGTTTTATGTTCTGGGAAAAAAGTATCGGTTTGAACAGTACTTGCCTTTTTCTCATTGTGTAAATTTTTGACACAGAGTAAGTATCTTCTCTGTATCTTGACAAATTGTCATGTTCCTTTCTAAGTATGGATCAGCTTCCAGTGTTTTATCCTTTGTGCCTTCAATGTTATGCCATATCTCTGAGAATTCTTTTAAGGGGACATTTTTAGCAAGCATGATTTCTGGGACATCTTCATCCTTTTCCTTGCAACCACTTTTCTCATGTTTGTTGGTAACTGTGCTTCACACTTCACTAAGTTCCTCTGACTACATTTCTAGAGTTTCTCAAATGATAGCAGTGTCCATATTCCCATGGTTAGATATTTCTTCTATAACCCTATTTACATTTGATTCAAATTTCACTTCCAGTGTTACCATTTTTTTGTTTCTTTGCTGTTTTTTCATGTCTGCTGGCCAATTCTCTTTTTCAATTATTTAGTTTTATAAAATGTTATGTGGGTTTATCAGTGGGAGACAAGGAGGCATCCAAAGTACACGCTCTGCTGTCTATGTGCGAACTGAACAACAGATACAATAGTCCAGTCACTATTGGACTTTGAAAGAAGTGATGTGATTAGTTACTGATCATGATGCAGAAATCTTTTTTACATAGTGATTGGCAGACCGAAGGGCTGGAAGCAAAGTTTGTATTTTATGCAATTACTTATGGTTAATCTACCATGGGATCCAAAATTTGAACCACGTTGTCGAGGGACTGATGTTTTTATCTAAACTGTGGTAACTTAACTCCATGCATATTGGAAGTGTGCAAAGTGAGGACCGTCTCTCTCTGTGTCTGTGAGTATATGTGCATTTATAATGGAACATCATGGCATGTGATAATTGCTCTGAAGTAAAATGAAGAGAGAATGGGGATATTAAATGTGAATGAAAAGTGTTATTTTTATATAAAGTAACTGTGGAAGGCTTCCTGATGAGCTGATCTTTGGGCAAAATAAAAAATAAAGCATTGCTAACATGGGGGGGATATTGTGTGGGAGGAATAGCAAATGCAAAGCCCCAAAGACAGTAATGAACTTAGAGTGTTCAAAGAACAGAATGTAGGAGAATGAGAGGGAGAGAATTAGGAGATGAGCTTGAAGAAGCAGGCAGAGGACAGATCCTGCAAGGCCTTGTAGGCCATGGTAAGGAGTTTGGATTTTACACTTTGCATGATGGGAAACCACCAGAAGGTTTTAATCAGAGAAGCAATATAATTTGATTTACATTTTTAGATCATCATTTTGGAAGCTGAGCTAAAAATTGACTATGGAGCAGCTATAGTGGAAACAAGAAAACCAGTTGGGAGGCTTTTGCAGCAGTTCAGGTAAGAGATAATGATGGTTTGGAGTAGGGTTTTAACAGTGGAGTTGGAAGAAGTCAGCTCCAGGATATATCCCAAAGATGGAACTGAGCAGACTTGGATATGGGCTGTGAGGCAAAGAGAAGAATTAAAGATCTTTCCTAAATTTTTGGCTAGGACAGCTAAGGGTATGATAATAGCGTATATTAAATACAAAGATGGAGAAGATGGGGAAGCAGCAGCTGAGAAGGGAGGATTAAAATTCTCTTTTAGGCATGATAAGATGAAATGCCTATTATTGCCTATTCTATAGCTCAGGGAAGAGATGGGGCTAGAGATACAAATTTGGGAGTCATCAACATATAGATGCTACTTAGAGCCCAAAACTGGTTGAGATCATATAGGGAGTTACTAGATAAAGAATAGAAGGAGGCTGAGGACTGTACCAGGTGGCACCCAAACTGTAGAGGTGAGGTAGAGAGGGAAAATTCAGCAAAAAAGATTATAAAAGAACAGCCAGTGTAGTAGTGGTGGGGAAACCAACAAAACATGGTGTCCAGAAACCAAATTTCAGTAGTGTTTCAAAAAAGAAGAAGTTGTCTGCTTTGGTAAAAATGCTCCTAAGAGGTCAAGTAATGTGGATGAATTAGCCATTGAATTTGGTACTATTAAGATTAGTTAGGACTTACACAGGGAATGTTTTGGTGGAGTAATAGGGCCTAATGCCCAGTTGGAATATCTGAGAACAGACAAGGAAGGGGAAGTGGAGACAGCAAATATTGACTGCCCCTTCAATGAGGTTTGCTACAAAAGGGAGGAAAGAAAGTAGGATACTATTTGGAGCAAGATGTTAGATCTAAAGAGAGGTTATATTTGTGTGTGTGTGTGTGTGTGTGTGTGTGTGTGTTTAGAATATGTTTGTATGTATGAATTCAGTTACCACAGGCTAGTTAAATAACACCAGACCCCCAAGAACATGGTTCAAGTTTCAATTCCCACAGTACATTAACTGTGACTAATTACCAGAATACAAACTTTGCTGCTTGCTACCTCTTCAGCCCACAAATCACTATGTAAATAACAGCTTGATCAGTGACATCAGAAAAGAGTGCCATCACTCCTTTCGCTGCATATCTGTTACTAAGCACATGCTCAGACGACAAAGCATATGGTGGTGTTGCTTGTCTCTCAGTGATATAACCATGTCATTGAACTTTTAAAGTACTATTCTGTTGTTTTAATGGTTGAGACCACCCTGATTGATTCTCTTGGGGACTTAAATGAGAGCATGTGCTTTTTACCATCAAACACAACTTCATTAATCCAGCCAGTGGACCATAGAATTATTTCAACTTCTAAATCTTAAATGGATTTTCAGACAGAATATTGAATTGGATGTCATGTAATTTCTTTAACTGAGTTTTGGAAAAAATAAGACAAAAAGCAGGCAACGAAAAACATGCATGCATCATGGGAGGAAGTAATGGTAACGTATGCAGTATGGCAGAACCTTTTACCTCACTCACTATAAAAATAATTTTGCAGGGTTTGAATTGAATATAAATGGAGTTTTAGAAGAAAGAACTGGCCTGGAAATGTTGACACTACTGCCATTTGAGAGACTCGAGGTATGCAGCCAGAGGAACCTTAGCAAAGGCAGACTTATGTACACAAATGAGAAAAATGGCTGTGACAAAACTTTACATGGAAGGAACTCTTGGAGGCATTTCACGACTTTGAAAATGCAATGGATAAAATGTTGGAGGCTGATCCAAACTTAGAAACAAGAATGATAATTCACCAAGACACAGAAAAGATTCTTGCTCTGTATTGTAAGTTATGTGACAAGAAGGCAAGTTTGAAGTGTAGTTCAAACTACTCTTGATAAATTTTTACAAAGAAATAACATTCTAATTTTCAATATTTCTAATGTCTTAAACTACGATATCCTAAATATTAGTTTTACTGTTTTTTCATTTCCTTACACATGTATAACTGATAGTAAGAGAATTTTTTAATGTTTTGATAAAAATTTTAAAAGTCATGGGAAAATCATAATTTTTTCTATTAATTATTTAGATTGCTTTGCATGGTTTCAGCTTGCCTGGTCCTTCTTATGGTCCCACAGTACCATGCCAAACAAGGTCTGCATATATTTATATAACGTGGTGGTCAATTGCATGTGTCAATTTGACTGAGCCATGAGGCCTAGATATTTGGTCAAACATAATTCTGCCTGTTTCTGTGAACATGCTTTTTTGATGAGATTAAAGTTGAAATCAGTGGATTCTGAGTAAAGTGGATGACTCTCCATAATGTGAGTGGGCCTCATCCAATCAGTCGAAGGCCTTAATAGAACAAAACCTGACCTTCCCTGAGCAAGAGAGAATTCTGGGAGTAGACTGCCTTTGGAGTCTTCCCTGCAGCTCTTCCCTGTGCCTACCTCATCAGATTTTGGACTCGCTAAACCTCCACAGTCATGTGAGCCAATTCCTTAAAACGAACTACCCCTCTCTCTATGTACTACCCACGTGTGTGTGTGTGTGTATGTGTGTGTGTGTGTGTGTGTGTGTGTGTTAGTGTGTACACATCCTATTGACTCTGTTTTTCTGGAGAACCCTGACTAATGCATATAATATATATGTATTATGCATACGTATTTTGTTTCTTTCTCTTTCTGTATATATGAATGCACGTATTTTTTTAAACGAAAACTGATTGTAGAAAAGGACTTTATACTGCTCATTGTTGTGTGCCCCAGACCTAGAATAGTGCTGGGAATACTCAAAAAATGTTGTTAAAGAGGTAAATTTTATCAATTGGAATCACAGAGATAGTTTCTAAGTCCTTTCACATCACTTAGCTCATTCGATTTTCTGAAGGATGTGATAATGTCTATAAATAGGAAGAACTAT
>NW_012147189.1:9861157-9871962 GCF_000956105.1 Propithecus coquereli | reverse complement strand
GAGAGTGAATGTAATTGTTAGGATAAGAGTGTAGCATGCCTGTGTACCAAGGTAAACAGTTTAACCTTTCTCTGTAAACACTAAGAATCTAGATGATGGCTGTACTTGAGACAAGTCTCTTGCAATCTCTCCCTTTAGTCCTAGGGTGCAGATTTCCTGTCTTTCTTTTATTCTCTCATAAGTATTTTTTCCTGGCTATGATTATATTTTACTGTTAGTGACTAAGCATCTATTGCTTTCATTTACCATGTCTGTTGCTAATATGATTTAGTTCCTACATTCTGAATAGAGGCATCAAGTAATAACTCTAGCCAGTTATTCCCGTGTTGTCCAGGGAATCATTGTGTTCTAATCAACTGAAATCACTTGTGGCCTCATTGGCTCCAACATGAGTCAGTTAATGATGTGTATTCTGAGGGTAGATGTTTTAGTAATTATTCCTTTGATAAAGTAGCATTGTGAGTCTTTGTTTTCCACAGGGCATAATCACTTCTATTTGTTTTAGATAATTCCAAGTAAATAGGTGACAGTGTTCATTTCAACAGATTATACAAAATACCTTAAAACACAATTTCCTTTCCTAAAAAATATCGTATTGATTTGTAGAGGACTTATTTTTATTTTAGAATAATTAAAAATAATAATTAATAATTTATTGATTGCTTACTTTATGCCAGGCTGTGTCCCCGGTACTGTTCATGAAATAACTCACAGAATCCACACAACAATCTCATAAAGTAGGTATCAGAATGGTCCCCATTTTACATGTGAATTGTGTGAGGCAAGCGAGGTGAAGTAATTTGCCTAAGAACACACAGCTAGTAAGTAGTGGAACAAAGATTCAAATAGGGAGAGTGGGTCTATATTGAATATTGTTGTATAAGTACTGCACGCTAACTGATGTGCCACTGGAGTTCCCGAATATTGTTAACCACCAGCCTATACCAAACACTGATGTGATTTTTCTTGTTGCTTAACACATTGGTGCTTTTTCAGGTGGTTATATATGGAAGCAAATAACTATTTTGAAATTTTTGTGATAAACAGTTTCTGGCTAAATCTAATTGAAACTTCTAATTTCTAAATCCAATGGATACTGTATTTGATGGTTAAATATGATTTTGAAAATTAGTTGCCAGTCTGTTAATTGCATTATAGCACTTTTTAAAAATGTGTTTATTAGCTTTAAACATTATAATCAAAGTAATCCATGTATTAAATCCATGGATTAAAAAATCAAATAATGGTAGATGGCTTAGAATAAAAAGCTGCAGGTCTCATCTTATCTTTCCTAGTGTATCCACAGCTTCCTTTCTTCCTCTAGTGCTAAAATGAGGATTTTAGCTCTCTTACCCCTTCACACATTCTCCCAGCATACATAGGATAAGTTTTTATTAAACGTATCTTCAGTGTTTTTAGTTTTATGGTTGTGCAAATATGTTTCATAGTTGAGCTATGATCAATTTTCTTTTATATGTTAACTTATTTTTCCTAAATGTTTTCCATTTGCTTAGTTTTCCTTGAATCTGTGCTAGGTCTTCCCACATTCTGCAATAGCTCTATAATTTTCCACATGGTCAAACTTGTCAAGTCTATTCTTCCCACTATTATTTTTTTCTTAGAGACACTCCTGAAATCTTCCATTCTCTGGCTTTGCTCTGGATTAATTGCTCTTTAGGCTTGATGAAGCATTGCCATCCAGGGACTTCTCTTTACTGTCATCCTGGCAATTTTTATTGCTTCTTTCTTATGTTGGATCCTCTGTTTCATGGAGTCTCTTTCTTAGTTTAACTCTTTGTTTTGGTGGAACATATCCCCCACTAGTTTTTTGAGGAAAGATACATGAGACAGATATTTTCTGTTAGTTTTCACATACAAAAATGTCTGTATTCTACCCCATTGATTAATAGTTCTGGGCTCAGAAATAATTTCTCTTAAAATTTGAAGGCTTATTCTTTTCACTTTTAAATTCTAATATTTCTTTGGGAAATTCAAGCTATTCTGATTTCTAACTCTTTGTATGTGGCCAGTTTTGCTCTTGGGTTTAGGATCTTTTCTTTATCCCTGAGTTTGAAATTTCATGATAATGAACATTGATATGGGATTTTTTTAAAAAAAAATTGTGCTGTACACTTGGTGGGCCACTTCACATGATACATGTTTTTCATTTAGGGGAAGGTTTGTTTTCTTTTTCTTTTGGTCTCATCCCTATCTCTATGTTCTCTCTTTGGAGCACTCATTGTTCATTTAACAAATAGTTACTGTGCCATTCCTCTGTCCCAGTGTTGTAATTCTGTGCTAGAGGGTACAGCAGTGAACAAAACACTGCCCTCACGGAGCCAATTAATCAGATATTGGGCCTTATTTATTAAGCCCTAATTTTCTTAATTTATTTCTCCTGTAGTCTATCTTTTCAATTAATTTATTCTACTTTCTGAAAGATTTCCCTGGTTTTATCTTCCAATTCTATAATTGATTTATTTTTAATTTTAGTTTTTAAATTTTTTTTACAATTGCTCTTTCTTGTTCTTTGATTATTCCCTTTTTATAGTATCCTGTTCTCATTTCTTATCTCTCTCTGAGAAAATTAGTTGTTATTCTCATTTTTTAAAACTATTATCTATTTTCTGTGTGGTCTCTATTTACTCCAAATTCCTTTTGTGGTTTGTTCATTTGGATCTCTTTCATGCTGGTGGCTTTTCCTAAATGTCGATGATCTGTATCTCTGTGTTCATATTTAAGAATTAAGCACTAAATACTGATTATTTGATAGATACTCTGCCATAATGTGTGAGTTTATAGTCTGGCAAACTGCTCTAAAGGTCAACTATGTGTCCAGGAGGCAAAGGGAAGGAGAAAGTGGAATTGAGAGTGAATGTAATTGTTAGGATAAGAGTGTAGCATGCCTGTGTACCAAGGTAAACAGTTTAACCTTTCTCTGTAAACACTAAGAATCTAGATGATGGCTGTACTTGAGACAAGTCTCTTGCAATCTCTCCCTTTAGTCCTAGGGTGCAGATTTCCTGTCTTTCTTTTATTCTCTCATAAGTATTTTTTCCTGGCTATGATTATATTTTACTGTTAGTGACTAAGCATCTATTGCTTTCATTTACCATGTCTGTTGCTAATATGATTTAGTTCCTACATTCTGAATAGAGGCATCAAGTAATAACTCTAGCCAGTTATTCCCGTGTTGTCCAGGGAATCATTGTGTTCTAATCAACTGAAATCACTTGTGGCCTCATTGGCTCCAACATGAGTCAGTTAATGATGTGTATTCTGAGGGTAGATGTTTTAGTAATTATTCCTTTGATAAAGTAGCATTGTGAGTCTTTGTTTTCCACAGGGCATAATCACTTCTATTTGTTTTAGATAATTCCAAGTAAATAGGTGACAGTGTTCATTTCAACAGATTATACAAAATACCTTAAAACACAATTTCCTTTCCTAAAAAATGAATAAAATTTTTAAAAAATTATATAGTATATAATTTGTGCAAATTACTATGCATGAGTGAAGAGGGAATACGTTAATGTTCAATTAATGCATGTACTTGCTGTTAGGCTCTGAGGGTGTTTATCATGATCTCTCAGAGCCCTTTGCACCCATGAGCTCTTTAGAGATTTGCCCTACGGTAGTATCACCCCTACCATAAGCAATGGGGTCGTTGCCTTTAAAGCAGAGAAATGGCACACAACAGCACAAGAGATATGATAGTTCTCCTCACTCACTTCCTTACTCAGCAAATGTGTGTGTGTGTGTATATGGACCACATACATATCACCAATAAAAGGCAAAATTCACATCTTTCATACAGGCTCCAAATAAATGAAGAATGTAATAATTAATTTACGCCTGTGAAGAAATCCAAGGCGGGCTTTATAGCCCTCCTGGCTATCAGCATAGGAAGACACCAGTACAGGAAGGAGTCTTAAAAGTGATATGAATTATCATCTGCTTTTGACAAGAAAATAAGAGTCTAGCTAAGTGGCAGTGGGATGTTGTGAGAATCTAGCTCTTAAGTGTTTTCACGAAGGACCCACTTACCTGCATTTGGATTCCATTGCTGTTGGGGAGGAACGTTTGGATGTGAAGAGCTAAATGCTTATAGAGCAAACTAATCTGTTAGGAACATTTAAAACTCTTAGGAAAGAACAAAAATGAGAGCAAAGTCCTTTGAATGGCATAGAAAAAAGTAAACACACCCAGTTCATGTTCTTCTTGGGGGGAAAAATGTGAAAAACCAGGTCTTGAGTCATTTTCGCCTCCATACAGGACAGGAGCTCACTGTTAGAGGTACAGTGAACAAGGGGTAACCTTTTGTCACTTCAAAGAGGTCAGGAGAATGCTTTCATAAAGACAATTTAGGCCATGCAGCTTATCAATAGTGGCCACACATTTATGATCAAGTGCTCATGGGGACTGAGCAAAGTGGAAACAGTGGGCTCACAGAAACCTTGATCAGGACCCCAGTTACACAGGAGAGAGTGTGACTATGGTCAGCACAAGTCCTGAGGGGGGAGGCAGATCTAATAGCAGGTCAAATGCAAAATTCTAGGCCATCTGGAAAGGTCAGAGTCAGGGGGTAGAGATCCAAGATGGACAAGGACATAGGAAGCAGCCAGACAGAATCAGAACATACAAAATTATGTCTTTGTTTCAGTTCGGACCAGGCATGACCAAGCAAGTAAGAAACTGAGGCCCTCTCAGAGTTGGACAGGCAGAGACTCACAGGTAGGGGTGTGGAACCTGTGGCATTCTGATTTCAAGACTGTTCTTTTTTAAGCACCAAAGGAGGCAGGAAAAGATTCATTTTTCTCTGCTGCACACCTTTTATTAAAATGATTTGTTCTGTAAAATTTGGATTTAATCAAAAGCCCACACTTAAGGACCTAGAAGGCCATATGTGGCCTTAAGACCACAGGTTCCCCGTCCCCACTTAGTTGAGTTTTGAGCAGCCTTCAAGGCTAGTGTTACATCCCAGAGCGAGGGAGAATTTGGCTGCTGGTGGTCTGTGTAGCAGACAGGTAGATCCTCGGAGGAATCCCCAGTTGTAACATGTATTCCAATTTTTATCTATGCATGGCATTTGAATTCCCCAAAACAATTCCCATCCATTTTCTTGTTGATTCTCATGATAGATCTTTGACATAGATTGGTATAGACACGTAATCACATTTTTTTCAGAATCAGGAAAAACAATGCCACACAAAACCATCAACTTCATTTCTACTATCTACTAAATATCACACATCATGCACCATTAGTACAAACAGGAAGGGTCCCAAATACTTTCAGTGGTTTGTCTCTCCAAAGTACAAAGCGAAATGGTATAGAATGATTATTGTGTTTATTTCCTTTGGTTCCATACTGGGGCACATACGACTAACTTTTCATCAGAATGTCATTTCTCCTTTTCATTATGTAGAGTTGTCCCTGGGAAGTTGATACCCAACAAGGGATTAAATTTCTCAGCCCCTGTTGAATCTAGGTGGGGCCATATGACTGACTACTCTCTCCAATGACTTGTGAGTGGAAACAATGTCATTTCTGGGCCAACACAGTTATGAAGTGGGTGTGCCTTATTCCTCCTTCTCCCTCCT
Source organism: Propithecus coquereli (assembly GCF_000956105.1). Taxonomy (NCBI): domain Eukaryota; kingdom Metazoa; phylum Chordata; class Mammalia; order Primates; family Indriidae; genus Propithecus; species Propithecus coquereli. The sequence goes on along the minus strand of NW_012147189.1, from coordinate 9,866,359 downwards.
CTGTCAGCTGGATGCAGAGGACTCCCTCCAAAGCCTAAAATGGAAGGTGGGGGATGATAGAGCCACAAAATGAGAGGAGCTTGGGTCCTTGAACGACCATGTGGAGAAAAGCCACCTTCCCGCTAGGAACACTCAGAAAATGAGAAACAGACTTCTATTGTGTTAGGCCACTTGGAATTTATGTTACAGCAGCTAGTGACACTCTAATTTCTTTTACAAATAGAAATTAAAAAGGGTCACCAAATTTAGCAAATAAAAATACAATATACCCAGTTATATTCGAATTTTAGATGATAGCAAATAATGTTTAATGTATTAACCATTTAGTATTAGAATAAATTTTAGTTTAAGTCTGTTCCAAATATTACATACATTATTATACTAAAACTTATTCCCTATTTATGTGAAATCCAAATTTAACTGGGCATTTTGTATTTTATCTGAAAACCCTAGAATTATGAATAAGCAAATTAAAGAATTGGTGACATAATTGTGTTAAGGTAATTTATTGTGTGAAGCACTTTATTTTGGGAGAGATTTGTTTCTGACCAAATGTTTTCTTTAATCCTGCCCTTGATGCTGAATTTCAGGATTTAAAACCCTAAGACAATTATTGTTGCAGACATTCTAAAGGGAGAATTTGCTAAGGAGCTGTACTTGTAAACCTTTCTTAAAAATGAATAAGAAAGGAAAATGATTTTTAAAAAAGGAATTAAAAGTAAGTTAAATGTTTTATATTAATGAATCATTTTCATAATGAAGACAAATAATTCTACCACTGTAATTTCACACCCTTTTGAAGACGATGAAGGGGGAAAAAAGCTGTCTATTTTCAAAGAAATTTCGAAGACTTTAAACACCATCACTATATACCAGGGCTGGTTCCTTTTCTGTCTAGATATATAGTCATGAAGTCATGGGAAATAGAATATATGAACTCAGATACAGAAGTAATAATCATAGATGCAAAGAATTTCAAAGAATTACCAATTAGAGGGAATAAAAGTTGATTTACATTACAGCATTTTAATTAAACATCCTAGCATAAATTAGAGCGGCAAGAAAAATGCCTTTCTAAAATAAAACCGTGAGATAATTAATGTGCCAGATTTAAATAAAGAGAAAAATCAATGATTTTCTAGTATCATTTAATTTAATTCCCTCTTTTAAAAGAAAGAGAACTGAGGCCCAGAAAAGTTATGAATATGTCCCAAGACCACACATCTGATTAGTGCTGCAGAGAAATTCCTTTAATGGAAGCAAACTGAGAAGGAAGACCAACTTCTATTTCACCATTAAGAGAACGATACCTACATTTAATTGCCTTAAAGACAAAAGTAGAACTTCCCAGTGATATGACATATCTGTTTGATAAAAGTAGAAAATCACAAAAATTTTAAGACATTTAAGTGTGTTATATACTACCGAATATGCACTACTGCCCAATACCTATTAGGCAGTCCTAATGTTCACTGTATAATGATAATGTCTTCCAGGCTAATACGGGTTTTTTTTTCTTTTATTTGAAACAGTGAAGGGATTTTTCTCAGCAGGAATGAACCAAAAGAAAATTTGGAATGCTTTCATGATAAACAATGAATATTTAATGTCAAGATAATGACAAACAGGAAACATCAATACATGGCAATTCTTATATTGGGACTATAGCACATTTAACATTATCTACCTAGCCCCAAAGGTCACAGTATATATCTATCACCTTGGCAACTGAGGACTTGTCCATTCGACAGTTATCGATTCTCTATTGGGTGGCAGGCACAGTGCCAGCCCCCAGCACAAACCTTGGCTTTTCTCACACTTATACTTCACTATACTACATCTTGAACTCCTTAGAAATGAATACGAAGTGAAGATATTTGGGATAAGTTAGTAATCAAAAGCATGTACTTTGGATAGATTCATATGCAAAGAAAGCAAATTTTGATGTAATATTTTATTATTTTTCAACAGTTAATAAAATTAAAATGTTGAAGGTCTAGATCACATGGACTTGTTCAAAGAGTAAGGATGTGATATTTCTAATATTGCTTTCCAGTTTAGGCCATCTTTTAGATGCGATGTAGTATTTAATCCTGGTTCCTGCCAATATTGTGCCTTTGCTGAGCAGAGCCAGAAAATGGTGCCAAAGAATGCTATAAGTTTTAAATGTATTACTAAATCCTCAGGGAAAAGCACAAAGTTAAGTAATGTTCATACTTGACAGATTAATGGTGTTGTTGACATGGAATCTCATTTTTACAGAATGAAGTAGGCTATTATTGAAGCTGGGGGAGATAAAAGTAATCCTCAAAATTTTTCTTGCCACCAAAATGATGTGTGTGTTGCTTTCGCAGTTTCCCATTTGATCATGGCATCCCATTAATATTTGGGCTGAAATGACTCATAGCAATATAATGAGTCTTTCTGGAATAATCCTTTTAAAAAATCGTTTGATGAATTCTTGCTGACATGATATATATTGCAGATTTAGCCACATGTGTGGTAGCTTGACTGTTTGCCTTATAACCCGTTAATAATCTGAAAGAGGAAATCACGTGGCTTTGTTTCCATTTAACAGTCTCTTTCCCCACTGTGGGTTTCCTCTCCTACAATTTAAGGCCAACAAAGAAGTGTTGAAAAATTATCAGGTAATTGTTTCATTTCGTTTTCAAAAATATAATTTTTATTATTTTCTGATAAATGAAGGAAGAGACCTTTCTCTCAAAGAATTAAAATTCTATTTATAATGAACTAGCTATAGATATAGATAAATAGATATAAATCAACATATATCTAAATATAACATTACATTGTAAATGTTATGGGTTTATCTTCCTCTAAAATATTATTAATGTTATTCTTAGCCTACCTCTCTTCTCATTGCACATGTTCTTCCTAGATATTTCCTTTGTACCAGTAGTGGCAAACTACCTACATATACTACTGATGACTTCCAGTTCTACATGCTTGGAGCAGACTGTTTTACTTATCTCCAGATCTACATTCTCCACTGATCACTTGGCATCTCAACAGGTGTCTCGAAATTAACATCTCCCAAATGGATCATGGTGTCTTTCCTTACAAAACCAACTCTAATTCTTAAATTCTCCTATGCTTTTCCATTTCTCTATATAGAGCACAAGCTGTGAAACCAGACTGCCCGGGTTCAAATCCTGATTTTGTCACTTTTTAGCTTGAGAACTTGAACAAGTTATTCAACCTTTCCATGCCTCAGTGTCTTGATCTTATCTTTTATTTTTAATTGTCAATAATAATTGTATGTATATATGAGGTACAATGTGATGTTTTGGTATGTGTTTACAATGTAGAATGATTAAATCAGACTCATTAACAAATCTGTCCCACCTCACATACTAATTTTTTTGTGTGTATGGTGAAAACATTTAAAATCTCTTTCAGCAATTTTAAAGTATACAAGAATTATTATTTATTATGGTCACCATTTTGTGCAATAGATCACTAAAGCCTGTTCCTCCTAACCAAAACTTTGTTTTCTTTGACCAGCATCTCCCTTTTTTCCATACCCTTCTCCCCTAGCCTCTGGTAACCACCATTCTATGCTCTACTTCTGTGAGTTCAAATTTTTTAGATTCCACATATAAGTGAGATCAGGTGGTATTTGTTTCTTTGTGCCTGGCTTATTTCACTTAGTATAACATCCTCCAGATTCATCCATGTTGTTAACAATGACAGTTTTTCCTCCTTTTTGTGGCCAAATTGTATTCCATTGTGTATATATACCATATCATATTTTCTTTATCCATTTATCTTATAATGGACACCTAGGTTGCTTCCATATCTTAGCTATTGTGAATAGTGTTGCAATGGACATGAGAATGCAGAATATCTCTTCAGCATACTGATTTCAATTCCTTTGGATATATGCCCCGAAGTGGGATTGCTGGATCATACGGTAATTCTATTTTTAGTTTTCTGAGGAACTGCCATACTATTTTCCATAATGGCTATACTAATTTACATTCTCACCAATAGTGCACAAGAGTTCCCTTTTCTCCAAACGCTTGCTAACACTTGTTATCTTTTATCTTTTTGATCATAGCCGTACTAACAGATGTGAAAGGATATCTCATTGTGGTTTTAATTTGCATTTCTCTGATGATTAGTGATGACGATTTTTTCATGTATCTGTTGGCAATTTGTATGTCTTCTTTTGAGAAGTATCTGATTAGATCCTTTGCTCTTTTTTCATTGAGTTATTTGTTTTCTTGCTATTGAGTTGTCTGAATTTCTTACACATTTCGAATATTAGCCCTTTATCAGATATATGATTTGCCAATATTTTCTTCCACTCTGTTAGTTGTCCTTTCATTCTGTTAATCCTTTTATTTGTAGTGTAGAAGCTTTTTAGTTTGATGCAATCCATTCGTTTATTTTTGCTTTTGTTGCTGTGTTTTGGGATCACATCCAAGAAATTGTTGCCCAGACCAATGTTGTGGAGCAGTTTCCCTTTATTTTCCTCTAGTATTTTTATAGTTTCAGGTCTTACATTTAAGTCTTTAATCCATTTAGAGCTGATTTTTGTATGTGATGTGAGATAAGGGTCTAATTTCATTTTTCTGCTTATAGATATCCAATTTTCTTAACACTGTTTATTGAGGAGACTGTCCTTTCTCCATTTCGTGTTCTTGGGATCTTTGCTGAAAATTAGTTGACATTAATGTGTGGGTTTATTTCTGGGCTCTCTATTCTGTACCACTGATCAATGTATCTATTTTTATGCCAGTATCATGGTTTTGTTTTGTTTTAATAGATTTTGAAGTCAGGTAGTGTGATGCCTCTAGCTTTGTTCTTTTTGCTCAAGATTGCTTTGGCTATTTGAGATCTTTTGTGCTTCCATACAAATCTTAGGATTTTTTTTATGTTCATAAAAGATGACATTGGAATTTTGATAAGGATTGCATTGAATCTGTAGATCATTTTGGGCAGTACAGACATTTTAACAACTTCTAATCCATGAATATGGAATACCTTTTTGTTTATTTGTGTCATCTACATTTCTTTCATCAAGGTTTTATTGGTTTTAGTATACAGATCTTTCACTTACTTGGTTAAATTTACTTCTAAGTATTTTATTTATTTTTTATGCTATTGTGAATGAGATTGATTTCTTAATTTCTTTTTCAGATAGTTTGTTGTTAGCATAAAGAAACACTACTGGGG
>NW_012147189.1:9857208-9858027 GCF_000956105.1 Propithecus coquereli | reverse complement strand
GAAAAAAAAAATACCAGTTTTTGATGAACTAGAACATGGGTTGACACGTTTTTTTGTAAGAGTCAGTAAATACTTTAGGCTTTGCAATTTCTGTCATGACTACTCAGCATTGCCATTGTGGTGGGAAAACAGCCATAAACAATACATAAGGAATGAGCATAGCTGTGTTTCAATAAAACTTTATTTATAAAAACAGATGCCTAACTAAATTGGCCCAGGAGCCATAGTTTGCTGATCCCTGCTCTATATAGTCATATTTTGATTTCAAAATTGAGAAGCTGATCTAGGTCATGATTGTATGTGGCTTTGTTTGCAACTTGTCTACTTACCTATAACTAGAAATCTTAAACTTCTTCCCAGTATTTCTTATGGTATTGTTTTTCCCTTGATTTACAAAATAGATTACATGAAAATCTCTTACCACTTCCTCTAGCCTCATTTATATCACTGACCATGGATAAGTTGCTGAAGTTTTCTATTCCTTAGTTTTCTGTATGGGACTTTAGAGCAGTTGAATCCCTTTGGTAGAATAATATAAACTAGAAAATTGGCTTTCAATATCTTGTCAGTGCAAGTAAATTTATAATGTATTCAGTTTATCTTTAGGGTCCTCTGGGATCCAGTGCCTTGATTCTGTTTCTTAGCTTTTCAGGATCTCTTATAGCAACATCTTCTTCTATTAATGCTTAGCTATTTTGTGTCTCATTCTCTAAGAAAACTTCTGCTGGCCAATTGGTTAATATATTCTAATACCTAATACCTACTTTATTTTTTTTTATTTTTTATTTTTTGAGACAGAGTCTCACTATGTTGCCCGGA
>NW_012147189.1:9850792-9857157 GCF_000956105.1 Propithecus coquereli | reverse complement strand
AACACAGTAAGACTTTGTCTCAAAAAAAAAAAAAAAAAGAAACACTACTGGGTTTTGTGTGCTGATTTTGTACCCTGTGATTTTACTGAATTTGTTTATCGCTTCTAACAGTTTTTTGGTGGAGTCTCCAGGGTTTACTATTATAAGATCATGGCGTCAGCAAACAGAGACAATTTCACTTCTTCCTTTCCTATTTGGATTCCTTTTATTTCCTTTTCTTGTCTAATTTCTCTGGCTAGAACTTCCAGTGGTATATTGAATAGAAGTGTTAAGATTGAGCATCTTTGTCTTGTTCCTGATCTCAGAGGAGAAAAGCTTTCCATTTTTCATCATTACATATGATGTTCAACATATGCTAACATATATGGCCTCATGATATTTAAAATGGGCATAATACCTGTTTCTTCATATTTAATGAGGATTGAATGAGCAAAACTCATAGAACAGTGCCTAGAACATGGCAAATGTACTATTAATATAAATATTAGCTATTATTATTTCCAATAAATGCATAAGTCTAGTCAATTCCTCAAATTAGAAATTAGTAATTTTCTTCCTCCTCTCTCCACAATCTATTTCTCACCAGGACAAGTTAGTTCTACTCCCTAAAGATCTATGCTATCTGCCATTCCTTTCTGCCCTAACACCAGTATTTTAGGTCAGGTTCTCATCATTTTTCACTCAGGTTAACATATCGCCCTGCTGACATCTGATTCTTATTCACTATTTGCAATTTGTTTAATCATGTCACTTCCTTGATTACAAAACTTTAGTAACTCCTTATGGCCTGCAAGATAGAATCAAAATTTCTAGCAGCACGTACAATGCCTTTCGTGATCTGGCTTCTCCTGCCTACCTTTCCAGCTTCTTCTCCTGGGCTTTCTGCATGTATGCCTTTATCCATAACCAGCTACTTGCAATTCTTCAAACAGAGCACGCTATTCTCATGCCTTCACTTATTTCCATGTAGATTGCTTCTTTTGCACATGAGTTACCTCTGCCTGCTTATCTACTTGGTGAATTTTTTATTTGTCAAAACTCAGCTTCAAGCCTACCCCATCATAGATGATCTCTGATTTCTTCCAGTAGCAATTGATGCTTCTTTCTTTGTAATTCTATTTTATTTATGGTACTTATCTCTACACTGTATATTTGTCTTCCAGACAAATGACTCTCAAACTTCAGTGTGCTTCAGAATCACAAGTGGAACTTGCAAAAATTCAAAATTATTTCTTGTAAATTCTGATCTAATGGGTCTGGATGTAAGCCTTTGTATATTTATGAAATCTCAAGATATATCTGGTGCACACCCACATTTTAGAACTATTGTTCTGTCTTGGTTATCTCTTTATCCTTAGAACCCAGCACAGTACATAAAGTGTTTATTATGGGCATTTCAAAAATGTTTGTTGGAAATAGAAAATGGCATTCTGTTGCTGGTGAGCTACATACATAGTGATAGAACAGCTAATGTACCAGGCAGATAGTAGGTCATCAGAAGGTGTGTAATGTTTGGACGTAAGAATGAATGAATGAAAAGAGCTTAGGGAACCTAGAGAAACTATTAACACAGCCTCATCAATCTCTCAAGTATTAAAAATGCCATATATTTTATCTGAGCTTTGGGTAATTGCAATTTGAAGAAAATGGTTGATCTCTCCAAAGGCATGTTTGGAGACATGATATTATGGTTTATATTTTTTATATTAGAGGAGTACACAGTCTTTTACAGAGTTGACAACCTTTTATAAAAATCAGGTACTTTTAATTCTTTTCTAGACATGGTGTCATTTTATTTCTACATTGCCGTAGAGTAGAATGGTTGCCTAAAAACAACATTAACAAAAAATAATCTTTTCAAGGATGTGGACAAATGCTTATCAGGAATATAAAGGAATCCCATTTTGACTAAATTTGCTTTTGAGTTTAAACATTTATCTAAAATTACATATGCTATTTAACTGAATTGCCTTTTGGAAGAGGCTATGACTAGGCTTGATATTTCTTGGTGTTATTTTTTTTCCTGGTTTCTTAATAGTGGTGTCCTTCTTAAAACATACTATATTTATTATTTGTTGGAAAACATATCCTATAATTTAAAAAGCTATTACAGCCTTTTTTATTTCCATCTTTATCATATTTTCCATCTCAGCCAGGCCCTAAAATTAATTTGTACACAGTGGTTTGTATAATTTTTATAAAGCTACAATACACAAAGGCCTGCGGAAAAGTAAAATCTGTCAAAAAATGTTTTGTGGCAAAAATCTCAAGATGAGATTTGTAATAAATGAATGATATGTAAGGATGAAAAATACCAATGGAACATGTTTAACATTTTAAAAATGTTTACAAAAAGAGCAACATGTTGTCACAATTCATATTGTGTGGGTTTGTGTTTGTAGAATCAACTGCCAGCCTCAATATATAACATTTTGGTAGTATCCACTTAATGTCAATTCCATTTGTTTATATAACCAAGGTCTTTCTTTAAACGGGCATGTATAATTTGTTCTAGATGCTATAGGTATAGTAGATGTAGGATTGGATTAAATACCAGTTTTTGGCTGGGTGTGGTGGCTCACACCTGTAATCCTAGCACTCTGGGAGGCCGAGGCAGGCGGATTGTTTGAGCTCAGAAGTTCGAGACCAGCCTGAGCAACAGCGAGACCCCGTCTCTACTAAAAAAAAATAGAAATTATCCGGACAATATACAGAAAAAATTAGCTGGGCATGGTGGCACGTGCCTGTAGTCCCAGCTACTCGGGAGGCTGAGGCAGTAGGATCGCTTGAGCCCAGGAGTTTGCGGTTGCTGTGAGCTAGGCTGACGCCACGGCACTCTAGCCCGGGCAACAGAGTGAGACTCTGTCTCAATAAAAAAGAAAAAAAAAATACCAGTTTTTGATGAACTAGAACATGGGTTGACACGTTTTTTTGTAAGAGTCAGTAAATACTTTAGGCTTTGCAATTTCTGTCATGACTACTCAGCATTGCCATTGTGGTGGGAAAACAGCCATAAACAATACATAAGGAATGAGCATAGCTGTGTTTCAATAAAACTTTATTTATAAAAACAGATGCCTAACTAAATTGGCCCAGGAGCCATAGTTTGCTGATCCCTGCTCTATATAGTCATATTTTGATTTCAAAATTGAGAAGCTGATCTAGGTCATGATTGTATGTGGCTTTGTTTGCAACTTGTCTACTTACCTATAACTAGAAATCTTAAACTTCTTCCCAGTATTTCTTATGGTATTGTTTTTCCCTTGATTTACAAAATAGATTACATGAAAATCTCTTACCACTTCCTCTAGCCTCATTTATATCACTGACCATGGATAAGTTGCTGAAGTTTTCTATTCCTTAGTTTTCTGTATGGGACTTTAGAGCAGTTGAATCCCTTTGGTAGAATAATATAAACTAGAAAATTGGCTTTCAATATCTTGTCAGTGCAAGTAAATTTATAATGTATTCAGTTTATCTTTAGGGTCCTCTGGGATCCAGTGCCTTGATTCTGTTTCTTAGCTTTTCAGGATCTCTTATAGCAACATCTTCTTCTATTAATGCTTAGCTATTTTGTGTCTCATTCTCTAAGAAAACTTCTGCTGGCCAATTGGTTAATATATTCTAATACCTAATACCTACTTTATTTTTTTTTATTTTTTATTTTTTGAGACAGAGTCTCACTATGTTGCCCGGATTAGAATGCCATGGCGTCAGCCTAGCTCACAGCAACCTCACACTCCTGGGCTCAAGCGATCCTTCTGCCTCAGCCTCCTGAGTAGCTGGGACTACAGGCATGTGCCACCATGCCTGGCTAATTTTTTCTATATATTTTTAGTTGTCCGATTAATTTCTTTCTATTTTTAGTAGAGACGGGGTCTCGCTCTTGCTCAGGCTGGTTTCGAACTCCTGAGCTCAAACAATCCGCCCGCCTTGGCCTCCCAGAGAGCTAGGATTACAGACGTGAGCCACCACGCCCGGTCCTAATACCTACTTTATATTTGGATTTCCATAGTCTTTCTTAAGGTAATTTTAACACAAATGAGTTATTTTTCATTTATTTGTGTATGTATTTGTTTTTTAACTATTTATAATTTTCACATACCTACTTTATAAAAGTATTAGAGGTACATAGTAAATTATAATGATAGGAATACCAGGCACCTTATTAAGGTGTTGTGAACTTTGGATTTAAGCTTCTAGTCACTCCCCAAATCACACTTCCCAGCAATCTTTACTGCTCTGTCTACTCATAAGACCAGCCATGAACGCATAAGAAAATATAAATTAATAAAGTTTCACCAATATATCAGATATTGGGGAAATCATATTTTATTGCCAAGTCAGTGTGCTGAAATATTTAGTTTTAAAATTGGTTTGTGGCTTTAGTCGATCGGTGACATTGATGTAATAACCTTTATGTTTTGTACAAATATTTATAGTTAATTACAGGAGGAGACAAAAACATTTACAGTAAATGTACAGATTTTGGCCTAAGCCCAGATTTCCCAAGTTAGCACCTAATTAGGATTGTGTTCTTCAATGAGTCATTTAACCTACTTCTCTTTGTTTTCTATCTTCAGAACCATTATCAGGGTGGCTGTGAAGAAAGCAGATGAGAATTTTTCAAAAATACCATAGAACATAACATGTTAGGCAAGTAGTGTCTGGAACAAGATTGGTTTGAATTAAGGTAAATAGAGAACAGGGATTATTGTTTAAACTGAAACTCACTTATCTGTGCAAGTCTCTAATGCATATGTAGTACAATTGAAACCCAAACGGTTTTCCAAAGTGGTTTGGGCATTAGATTCAGAATATGTCTAACTCACTTTGCAGTTCAGATCATGCACCTAAGAGGTGAGTTTTTTGGTCCTGAAATGTGTCATGCAGAGCAACACTTAATAGTGTTGGTCATTAGTCTATTCTTGCTGTGTAACACATTACCACCAACTTAGCAACTTCAGACAACACAAATTTCTTATTTCACAGTTTCCATGGGTCTAGAGTCAGGTCTCCTCTGAGTTGGTTGCTGAGAATCTCACCATGCTGTAATCAAAGTGGCCACCGTACTGTGGTTCGCACCTGCAGCTCGTGGTCCACTTTAATCCTCATTCAGATCATTGACAGAATTCAGTTCCTTGTGGTCGTATAACTGAGGTCCCTATTTTCTTGCTGGCTGTTGGCCAGGGGTTGCTCTTACCTCCTAGAGCCACCTCAGGTCCTAGCCATGTGGCCAGCTCACAATATGGCAGTCTATGTCTTCAAAGCCAGCAGAAGAAAACTCTCTCCGGTGTGCATATAATGTTATTTATTCAAGGGAGTGGCTATCCCATTACTTTTGTCATCCAGTGAAACCTAGTTAAAGGAATGACTATCCTATCATAGTCCCAGGTCTCTCCCACACTCAAGGGAATGGGATTATACAGAGTCTGAACACTAAGGGGCAGGAATCCTGGGGCCATCTTAGAATTCTGCCTACCCCAGTCAGTCATTGCGCAATGGAGGGCTCCTTCCATAGCTTTGAGATCTGTGCAATTTAATGGTTTCAAACCTTGTTTATAGGTTGCTATCTTAGAATATGCTTAAAATCCTAAACTTGATTGCCAGTCTTTTTTTCTTTGTTACAAGCTCCATTTGGGGGCACAAAATCAAACATTTTAAAGGATTAAGGTGTCAGGATGCAAAAAATAACTTTTTCCACCTTAAGTTTCCCTCTTGTATTAGCCATTATAAAGCAAGACAATCATGTTCTAATTGCTTTCAAATGTTTAATGTACACTTGAAGGAACTTTTTATACTCAAAGAGATTGGGTAAACAGGAGTCCAACAATCTTGCCAAAAATCTATCTTAGAATATAGGAATGTGTCCAGCCTGATTTTCCACAAATCATATGCTCACTTTTCCTGCCTTTCCCTCCCTGTAACATGTACCTCTGCAATGTGCTTTCATTTCAGTTCAACACCTCACCTGTGTCTTCTTAGTCTAGTCATGCAATTTGTTCTTATTTTTCTAACCATTCTTCTATACACACTGCATGATCTGAGAAGAACTCTAAATAGCTAATATTTTCTTTCTGTAAAGCAAAGGCTTAAAAGGAAAATTTGATTCCTCTAATAATTATTGGTGTATTTATATTCTTAATGTCATCTATTTTATTTCTGTTCATATTTATTATAAAATTATACAGGCTTATACCATGGTGCCTAAATTGTGATCTTGCCATGAGCCATACAATTCATCATATTCACTCTTCAACCAATTTTTCTTTATATAGTGAAAAAGAAAACTTATCTTTCTTTGTGATAAAATTATCACAAAATCTATCTGCTGTTGTCACAATTTTCATTTTTTTAAAAAAATT
>NW_012147189.1:9845144-9847234 GCF_000956105.1 Propithecus coquereli | reverse complement strand
CTTTATTGTAAGAATATATTAATATAATACATATAACACACAAAATATGTGTTAATCAACTATTTATCTCATTGGTAAGGCTTCCGGTCAACAGTAGGCTATTAATAGTTAAGTTTTGGGGGAGTCCGAAGTTATACACAGATTTTTGACTGTGCAGAGGCCAGCACCTGCATTGTTCCAGGATCAACTGTATATTCCTTCTGTGGTAACAGTTTTAGATGTTATAGCCTTTAGACATAAAAAAATAGAAATTTAGTTGAGCTTGAGTGTTCTTTTCACTTCCTTAGAAGAAATGCTAAATAATGATAATTCTAATACCTTTGTGGTAGTAGAAAATTATATGATAACCACATTTCCTAGTAGAGAGGTATTAAATTCATTCATAAATTGTATTTTGTTGTTATTGTTAATTTTAATTCTTTATTTTAATCCAAAAGTAACTGGATAAGACCACTAATGAGAAAAGCTCTCAGCTAAAGCCAAAGTTTTTACTCCTAGACTTCACATATCACTCTTTGATTCTTACTCAGGCTACCATAGTATAAAATTTAATTATCTTTTTCCAAAATGGTCAGAACCACTAGTTTATAAGGAGCGGTATTCTGCTAGAGGCTGGCTCCATGACAATAGAAGTTATAGTCTAATGTCAAGAAAGAAATTAGAAAGCAAAGACATAATTGTAGCATTAACTAATAAAATGCTTATAACATTCCAGCCATTAACAAAAGTTTAAATTACAATCATTAGGTTATACACTTAAAACAAATATAGGGAAGGGATGTTACATTTTAGAAAACTCGTCATCAAAAATCATTTAAAAATATAAAAACACTCCTTTTGTTACCTGAGGAGTTGAGTTTCTATTTCTTAGAAATTTTATTTATGTATGTAGAACACTTTTTTATTCTATGAATACAACTTAGTAGTGAAATGTGTTGTTTGAAGAGAATTGGGTTAATCTGGGCCTGCAGAATAGGAAAATTTTTTGTTAACACCTCTGAGCTTATCGGTGAGGATGGAGCCTATCCTCCACGAAGAATTCAATGAAGAGAAACTGAGCTGCATGCCATCCCTCTGTGTCCTTCTGCCAGGGGGAAGACAGGGTGTCACTGTGGGTGGGTACCCTGTGGATGAAGGGAAGCCACGATACGTGGTAATCATCCTGGCAGGGTAAAAGAGGATGCTTCTTAGTAAACCACATTTTGTTGCTTTTTGGCCATTGGCCCTTCTGTCTTTCCTTTTACAGTTTTAATTTTCTTGTCACTAGGAAAAATAGTATCTTTTATTTTCACAGTAATGTTTACAGTTTATATTTCTCTTGTACATCCGTCATCATATTTAAAGCTTTTTCTTCACTGGCTTGAGTCACTCCATCATTTTAGCTACATAGTTACTAACTCTTACCATGCCCTTGTTCTTCTTCCTTTCTTTTTAATTTCAAAATATTAAAGGGCTACAAGTGTTTTTATTATATAGATATCTTATATAATGCTTATGTCAGGGCTTTTGGTGTGCCCATCACCAGAATAATGTTCATTGTACCCAATAGGTAAGTTTTTAATTCCATACTCACCCTCCTTCCCTTCTCCTTCTTGGTTTCTCGTGTCCTTTACATCACTTTGTGTCCATGTGTATCCATCTCTCAGCTCCCACTTATTACTGAGAACATGTGGTATTTGGTTTTCCATTCCTGAGATACTTCATTTAGGATAACGATCTCCAGTTCCTTCCATGTTGTTGCATATGACACTATTTCATTCCTTTTGATGGCTGAATGGTACTCCATGGTATATACATACCACATTTTCTTTATTCTTTTTCCTTTTTAAATATTATTTTACATTAATAGATAATCAAGCTTTCATGCTATCCACCCTGGGCCCCAGGTGACAGGTCCAGGGCGATCATTGGTCAGAGGCCAATGAGCTCTTTTTATTCCCATTGGTTCTACACAATAGACTCTGGATTTTGACTTAGAAACAGATTTGGTTTTTGTTTTCTTAATTAAACAAAGGTTTGATTTAAAGGTTAACTTTCATGTGTTTTTTATTCATAGTCCCTGCTTATATTGTATTTATTTTCTTTTTTTA
>NW_012147189.1:9843706-9845094 GCF_000956105.1 Propithecus coquereli | reverse complement strand
CTACTTCTTGATCACCCCTCAGCACCACAGAGCAGATTGAAGGACATATTTTTCATTGCTTTAAAACTCTGTGTATCTATTGCCATTACACTGAGGTTTTCAAACTTCTGTGCAAACTTTAATATTTGGAAGCATTTTCTCTCATTTCAGTCTCCACCTGTGTCAACACATGCAGATCTGAGGGTCAGATGGAGAAATGTCATGACCAGAGCCTTGAGCCTGCTGTCCTGGGCACAGTTTATTATGTGTTTGTCCTGCTGGGCCTGTTAGTTGAGCTGTCAAGGATTCAGTCTGAGTTCATTAAACTTCTTGTATGTATATAATGGTTGCTATAATGGCAGATTGTTGGTTAAGGAAAGTGGCTATGTTTTCCTTTTTTCCCCTCAGTGGAAATGGTGAATTTACAAGACCACATGCCCGTATCCCCTTTATGAGATGACTGGTCTGGAAGAGGGAAGTGAAGTGTGTATTCTGTCTGGAAAGGAAAGTCTGTTTGGGACCAAGTTCCTGTCTTTGGGATCCTTAGCAGGTAGATTAGGCAGCTGAGCCAATCAGACACAAAGGAGATGCTGACATGTGTTCCTGTATCTGATTAGTTACATGCATTTGTTTCCCTTTGGCAAACTCCACACAAACATTGGAATATAAATAAAGAATGAAGCCAGCGGCTCTTTTTCCTCCACTCCCCTGCCAGGCAAGAATATTTGCCAAAAGAACAAAACGAAGGAACACAATTTAGCCATGACCCTCATTATTGAAGCTAAACAGATTGAGACTCACTTTCTGGGTTCAGATTTATCCAGTTTCTAGAGTTCATCCCCTCCCCCCATACCTGGTAACATTTCCTAATTTCTTACTGGGGAAATTGCCCTGGATATTATCCAAATATCCTGTGATAAACCTACAAAAAGAGTAGCTGAGGGTATAAGAGATATTGTCCCTTCACACAGAGTGCATTTCTCCGGCTATTGATTTTCAGTCTGAGGTGCCTGAGGCTTCCTGCCCAAGCTCATTTCCATTGCATGCCTAATTTGAAGATGCAAAAATAGTGAAAGAGAATCTGGAATGATCCTAGTGTTTTGATCAGATTTAAATTAGGAATAAATCCAAATCACTTTATCTCTCATTTATGAATTTCCATTGAAAACTTACTAGGATGGTGCAGAGCAAATGACATTATTTTTAGGCTTTAGTTCAATTTTTTTTTTAGTTACTATTTTGACTATATTAAATGACTTTAGATTTTAAAAACTGGTTTTAATTGCACTCATAATCCAAAGCTATTTTTTTTTCTATACTGTTTAACTGGTTAAAGGGAAAGATAAATGGCAAAGTGTTATCTTTGGCTATAACCTAGAATATTCATCAGTAAAGCCTTCAACAGTGTT
>NW_012147189.1:9831321-9832116 GCF_000956105.1 Propithecus coquereli | reverse complement strand
GAGCCCAGGAGTTTGAGGTTGCTGTGAGCTAGGATGACGCCACGGCACTCTAGCCAGGGCAACACAGTGAGACTCTGTCTCCAAAAAAAAAAAAAGTGTACATCTGAAAGGATCAAGTGTTTAAATGGATTTGGAAGGTAGGAGGTACATGCTATGCAGAAGGTGAGGATAATAAAATAATTCAGGGACAGATTTTAAAACCTACTCCAATTACCTTGAAATTCATTCTAGTTGCAAATTTCCAAGTGGATGTCAGGGCCTGGCTCTCAATATGTTTATTATTCTCTGAAATACATAATACTGAATGAACTGATTTGGAACAAGAAACCAGTTTCACTATAGTTTTTCTCGGTGTGTTCAGTCAGAATACTATTGTGTTCACTAAACCCAATGATATTTCTCTTGACTTGAGAACTTGTTTATTTTACAGTACTTTTTGAATTCAGATTATAAACAATAAGTCATAGTTATCATTAGTTTTTCTCAGTTCATTGAATCGGAATCCTATTATCTTTACTAAACCCAATGATATTTCATTTGACTTGACAGCTTGTTTATTTTATAGGACTTTTAGAATTCAGATTATAAACAATAAATCATAGTTATCATTAAAATCCTCAATTTACCACCATAATATATGTTTTTCTTTCTTTCTTTGTGATCTTTTGGTATTTCTGGTGCCTGACTAAAGAGTTGAAAGTGTGAGTTATCTATTCACTATATTTTTTCATAGTTATAGAAGCTGTCTCCATATTTGTTCTGCAAAAATTTTTTTTTCTTCAGTTTTATTTCTCT
>NW_012147189.1:9826209-9829101 GCF_000956105.1 Propithecus coquereli | reverse complement strand
ATTGGACTTTCCAGATACAACTAGTTAAAAACTGCCTAGCCAGCTAATGGGCAGAGTCTACCTTGTACATTCTAGAGGCAGTGACAGGCCCCTCAAAACACAAGCAAAAGATAAAGAAGATAGTAATACATTGTGATAAGGAATCCAAAGAAGGATGTGAGAGGGAGCAGCTGGTGGGCCAGGGGCAGGAGGGGGACAGCTGCTCAGCTGAGCTGTCAGAGAAGAAGGGCGTATTTGTTTTGTGAGCTGGGAGGTGAGAAGGCTGACTCTTCCTTTGCTTAGCAGACCTGTTCCTAAACTCTTCAGAGGCCCTGCAAGACCGATAACGCCCATTCCACAAAATTTCCATTTAAATAGTTTGTTGTTTGTTTAATAAGGCATTTTAGAAAGCAAACTTAAACTGAAAGAACAAGATGATTCTTTCTTTGTGTATGTGACTAGTTTAGTGTTCTGTCATTATGACACTTGCTTTGCGAGAAATTTGCAGAATATAGTGAGAAAAACTTGGAGAGGGATTGAAGAGACTGTGTCCTTATTCAGCTTTGCTGCTGCCATCTTCATATCATACAAACTCTCTAGACCTCATTTCTCATCTAAAAAGTGGCATAGCTGGACTCAGTGTTCCCTGCATTCCAATCCAGCTCCCCAGACATATATTATTCCAATGGGGCATCTAACAGGAAAGTCTATCACTGCATCTTGGTATACAACCATAGTTCAATAGCAGACACAGCACAGCTCTTCTGGGAGAATTAGAAAGGAATATTACTCGAATTTATTATGAAAGATGACCCCAAAAGTGGAGGAAAAACACTTCTCATTGAAAAATAAAATTGAAGTAATTTGAAAACATTTAAACTTGCGTGATTCTTATCTAGAACTGGAATTTCAATGTTTTCTATAGGACTTTCATTATGTATCATGTTTCTTGTGATTTGACATTCATGTACTAATTCAGTAAATGTTCTCTAAGAACATGTTGCATGCAAATCATCAGCTCCGTTTTGAGGGGAACCAACACATTCCCCACTTTCAGGGAACAGTCTTTCTTGGTGGCTGAACAGACATATAAACAAGCAAAATCATTCATTCATTTACCGTTTTTGCTTTATCCTACAAATATTTGAAGCAGCTTACATTAATGTATATACTACTACATACAGACAGTCAGGATGAGGGAAGATATAGACAGAATGGAAAGCGATGTTAGTTAGACTAGAGATCAGCAAGCAACAGAGTTCCACAAAGCTGCTAAGGTTGAGGTGAAATTTTCTCTCTGATCTTAGTAGTGGCCAAAGCTAAAAGAGACGATCAGTATCCATAAAGAAAAGGCTGTCAACTCTTTAAGAGAGGAAAAGTCTCTCCTAGAATGGAGACCTGAAAGAAATTGAGTGGAACTTTTGTATTGGTGGATGCCGTTTGATGATGACATTTATGGAGCACTTACTGTGTGCTAGACACGGTACTGAGTATTTTGTAAGTATTCTCTCATGTAATCTTCACAACAACTCTGTAAGCTAGGGACTATCATATTATGAAGGACAAAACTGAGGCTTAGAGAGTCCAATGAGCTTTCCATGTCACATAGTAACAATTGGAGGCAGAACTTGAACGATTACAGAGTCCATCCTCTTCATCACTAGGTTATACCTCCCCTGAACAATGCTCCCTGCCTCATCTAGCAGAGATCAGGGTCCTAGGCGACAAATCAGCAAAAAATACAGCATTAGATTTCATAAAGCTGTTGCTTACGAAACATCTCTGAAGGTAAGCTGGGGGCGTCATGCTGAAGGAATTCAGGGAAAAAAAATTCTGCTATAAGCTGAGAATGAATAAGTCAAATACTTAGCTTAATAATTGTTTTCATTATTGAGGTTTAAAATTCAGGCTGTCTAGATGAATAGATGGAATACTTCACAAATAATCTCTGCAAGATATGATTGTTCTTCATTGTGGACCTGATGAAGTTGATCAGAAGACAGTTCCAGGCAAGAGTCTACAGCTATCCTTTGTTGACCAAAGGGCAGATTGGTGTGAGGCAGGAAGGCTAGTGGCTATTGCTCTGGCTAGAGGGTGTCTAGACCCCTGTTAATGTTCTTATCATGCCCCTTCCTACCTGTGAGACTGGACCAGTTACTCAATATCTCTATGCCTCAGTTTCTTCATCCATAAAATAGGGATAATAAAAGTATTTACCTTATAAAATTATTATAAACATTAAAAAGATAACTTATGTTATCTTTAAAAAAACCTAGAGTCAGATCCACGGAAAGCTCCATGCAAGCTAGAGCTGCTTCCCTCTCTCCTCCCCCTTCTCCCTGTCTTCCTTCCTCACAGACTTCCGTCCTTCCCCACTTCCCTCCTCCTTGATTTTCCTTCTCAACTTCTTTCCTCCCCTCTTCTTCCCTCTCTCCAATTTCTCATTTTCTATATTCCCTCTCTTCTACATGCTCATCCCAATTCACCTCCTTTCTCTAATTGAACAGGTATCTTGACCTGACATCTCATCATGAACCTGAGGCACCTGACTTGGGCTGTTCCTAAATGGACAGAGCCATCTGCCCAGGAATCCAGCCCAGGGCATAACAGGAATTGCCAGGGAGACAAGGGAACAGAATTGTTGTGGGAATACACAGGAGTGAGTTATTTATGTTTGGGGGCGTTAGGGAAGACTTCATAGAGGAGTTATATTTCACCGGGTCTTCAGAAAGAAAAAAAAAATGGATCAGGTTGAAAAGAGGGGGAAGGTATCTTGAGGCATAGAAATAATGATTATCAAGATATGTACATCTGAGGCCGGGCGCGGTGGCTCACGCCTGTAATCCTAGCTCTCTGGGAGGCCGAGGCGGGCGGATTGTTTGAGCTCAGGAGTTCGAAACCAGCCTGGGCAAG
>NW_012147189.1:9823159-9825189 GCF_000956105.1 Propithecus coquereli | reverse complement strand
CCTATCACAATCTTTTTAAACTTTTTTATTTGGTTGGTCAAATACTTTTAAGCGATCGTGACAAAAACAAAGGTTAACTTTCCAATAATAAATTCCAAATTTGTGGGAACCAAACTAATGAGATTTTACTAAAATATCAAAATTTACATATCTTAGTTATGTAAATTCAGCCTGAGTAAGCTGAAGTGAAAAAAGTTTCAGATCGGTACAATCCCTTCTTTAAGGTTTTTAGGAAAGATGCGTGGCATTGACAGACTATTCTACCCTGCAATGAAGGGTGATATTCTGGTTGGGGACAGCTGCACCACGTCTTTGGATTTGTCTTGTGCTCCTCTGTTGGAAAACACCCCCATTCTGAAATTCTGCTCATGGAGGAGATGCATAGTGTTTTCTAGTGCATTTCCATTAAGTTGTTCTTAAAGCAAATTAATAGCCCAAAGGTTTATTGCCACAACTGTTTTCCAGAGACTGAAAGAAAGAAACTGTTTTTATTCTTTGAAGATTTCAAATCTTCAAAATACTGTTTTTTTGTTTTTATTAAGTTTCTACATAGAATAATTTTCTGTTTGATGAAAAATGCCTTTTGTCCTCTCAAAATTTTTTCTGGACTGTAGAGAAGTAATAAAAGTACCAATTGTGGTTCTTTTTTTTTTTTTTCTTTTTTCTTTTTTTCTGTTACTAATTGGCCTAGAACACCTTCAATATCATGTAGCAAAGTTCCAGGTTTCAGACAAGGACATGAATGATAAGCTGGCACTTTGGAAGACAGGACTAGAGTTAATGAAACAGATGGCAAAAACCACATTTTTGCAAATATAATTGTTTAAAGGAGGGACTGAATGATTGCTGTCCTAAAAACAAAAGCTTATCCATCTCTCCAGAAACAAGACACTTTTTCTGCAATTCGAAATCCTGGCTGCATCTGGGAGCATGTGGATCAGAGGAAGGCAGAAGATCAGGCTGCAGTGAAAGTGTTAATATATTTAGCTTTTGATCAGGGGATTCCAGCATTGAAGAAGAGCTTGGCAGGATGACTATCAACGTCTCTTTAAACATTGAATCTTTTTAAACGTTAAACGTTTGGGCCATCTTTTTTTTAAAGCAAAGCTTACAGATATTAAAGTTGGTTACCATTCCCTTATTCATTTATTATTCATCTACTTATTAAGCCCTATGTGTCAGGCTTTATGCTAGATAAAAAGACAAAAATTACAGACAATTTCCACTTTTAAGGAGCTTTCAGTTCAGTAGCAAGTGTGGCTAATGCCACTTAATGTTGTCCAGAAGGAAACAGCTTTTGTGGATCTGCAGTTGTTGGGATTTAGACTTGTATTCCTGTGTAAGTAACTAAAAATAGAAACCTTTTGTCTGGAAACTATCCTTTTATGAGTAGCAAGAATACTTCTTAATCTAGTACCATGCTCAAACTTTCTTTTTTAAATTAACTTTTTAAAATAAAGTTGATTTTGAGACTCCTTTTAAAAATTTCTTTGGCTAAAATAGTTTTGGAAAAAAGAGAAAAATGCAAAAAGAAGCTCTCTTGTTCCTGAAGTGAGAGGTAAAGATACTGCAACAGGCAAATCTTGCTCTCACCTGTACTCATTTTCATTTGACATGCTGCAATTTTTAGATCTTTTTATTTCCTTAAAAAATTTGCATTTGCCAGAAAGAAAGCCATGCAAATATCTGTAAATCTCTAACCCTGTCTCCTCATGTTGGGTGTATATTTTCACAAAGCCTCCTAGATTACAATGACATTAAGAGTAAAATAATTTAGTTCTATTTTCTTTGTTTTGAGTGACAAATGTTTCTGGCAATTAGCATGCATCCATGAATTTTTCTATGCTTGGAATTTATATTTTGTGCTTTAACATGAAAATCTAACTTTTTAGATGGATGTATTATATCATAGTTATATTTCTTAATTGATGTTAAAGTAAAATGACTATTTGAAAGAAAAACTAAACACTTTGCATAAGTTCTAAATATTTTGAAAATGTAAATTCTAATTTTAAGATCACTCTGACAAC
>NW_012147189.1:9800868-9819384 GCF_000956105.1 Propithecus coquereli | reverse complement strand
TACTGGAATTGAAACTATGCCTAAGCTAATGAAATATTGACTTTCACAAAGCCCAGTGTCTGAGTCTGATCATTTTATTTTTTCTCATTTTGAAAAAGAAGGAAATTATTTTTTTTGCCATCAGGCAAGAGTGAATCAAGATCCTTGAAGAGCAATGTAACATAGAGATTATAATAAACCACAATTGCTGCCCGGAGATTGCCTACTATTTGGTCAAAAGCAGTATTTAAAATAGTATTTTGAAAACTGAGAAGAAAGATTATTTTAATTAATGTATGACACTCTATAGCTTCCAATTAATCAGGCCTACCTCTATCAATGTCCCACTCTGACTTTGAGCTTGGTCATGTGATTTGCTTTGACCAATAAGATATTAGCAATATGTTGCAAGCAGAGCCTTGAAGGGCCCAGTAGCACTGGGGTTGTGTTTCTCTTGCTGCTTTTGGAAGCCAGCTTTTGTGCAAAGAAGCCCTAGCCTAGACTGCTGGAGGTCTGTGGCCCAGCTAATAGCCAGTGCCAACATATGTGAGTGAGGCCATCCAGCCCCACCTGAAAAGCAAGAGGATTGCAGCTGCGTGAGGGATTCCAGCAAAAGAACTCACTGGCTGAACCCACCTCACATTGCAACTCACTGAATTGTGAGCCAGTAAAGTGATTGTTTTAAGCCACTAAGTTGGAGTGGTTTATTACATGGCAATACTGATATACTGTATGCCATTCTTTTGTACGTAATCTTACTTGCAATGTATGAGAGTACATACATATTTTAGAATTGAAACTAGATAAAATATTCAAATGCTTTTAGTGAAATAATATTTAATAACTCAAGATATTATAAAAAATAGAGTTTCAAAGAGCATAAAATTAGTAAAATGATTAAAACACTTAAAACATTGGGAAAATGATCTAATGAATATTTCCTTATTATTTCCAATCTCACCTATTTACAGAATAGATTTGAAGCATCTTTATGGTAATAAAACATGGAGACCTAAGATAATTAAAAAGTAGAACGTAAATCTATTCAGAGGATCAGAAAAAACAGATGAAAAGAAAGTGCTAAGGATGCACTAATTATTATTATAAGGAGTTCAACTTTGGTCCAACCTTCTGAGTAGCCAAGAAAAAGTGAAAAATTGAGGGTTTATGTAGTTCTCATTCAAGCAAGAAGCACACAAATTCATCTGAAGATCAAACCTTTTTTCTTTCCATAGGAGAAACTTACTACATGAAACTTGATTTCAGACAATAGATTTTTGGCTACAGTAGCCATCCCCCTACCCCATCTGTGGCTTTGCTTTCCAGGGTTTCAGTACCTGCGGTCAACCACAGTCAGAAAATAGATAAGTATAGTACAATAAGATATTTTGAGAAAGAGAGAGAGACCACAGTCATACAACTTTTATTATAGTGTATTATTATAATAGTTTTATTATTGTTGTTGTTAGTCTTTTACTGTGCCTAATTTATAAATTAAACTTCATCATACAGATGTATATGCGAAAAAACATAGTATATATAGAGTTTGTTACTATCCAAGGTTTCAGGCATCCACTGGTGGTCTTGGAATGCTTCCCCTGTGGATAATACTACTGTATTGTTTTGCAAAAGTTACAAACATATTATTCTAATGGACATTTCATATATTTTCTCCCATAAAAGGCTTAGCAACATACATATGATCAAATCTTATCAACTCAGGACTTCCTTAGAGGGACCAGGTAACTAGGTGTGATGATTTTTATATGAGTCCCTTAGGTAAAGGAAAGAGCTTGGTTGGAATCCAGAAATACTCAGGTTTGGTTTTCCCAGGTCCCCACCTGGTTTTTAGCAAGTGCTCAGCACTGGAGAAATGAGTATAAAATGGATGAATGTATTTATTGAGCACCTACGTGTGCTAAGGTCAGCGCCAGGAACTTGAGGGCTATGGAGAGTGAACATATATGGTTTCTGCCCTCATGTTAGTTAGATCAGTGTGGAGACAAGTATGAACCAAATGTCACCCAATGTATAACCACCAACTGTGATAAATGCAACAAAGCCAAAGCTCAAGGGGCTTAACATACCTGGAAGTGAGAAAAAGCTCTCCTGAGGAAGTGATATTAGGACTGGGCTCTCCTTGGTGAGGTGGTGCCACCAGATGAAGGGAGGGACGGTGGAGATAGCACACCTGGCAGAGAAAAGAGCTGTTTGCAGAGGCTCTGAGGGCCTCTGACAGTCAGGAGTCTGTCAGAAGGCAAGTGGGCCTGGTGAACAGAGAGCGAGACTGTCCCTGAGATGAAGCTGCAGCCACCAGGCTTTCCTCACACTCATTTCCTGAACACAGGGAAATTCCATCACAGCACTTTTCTGTTCTTTTATGTGTTTTTCATGTTTTTTCCATTTAACACATAACATTTTTTTTTTTTTTTTTGAGACAGAGTCTCACTCTGTTGCCTGGGCTAGAGTGCCATGGCGTCATCCTAGCTCATAGCAACCTCAAACTCCTGGGCTCAAGCGATCCTCTTGCCTCAGCCTCCTGAATAGCTGGGACTACAGGCATGCGCCACCATGCCCGGCTAATTTTTTCTATATATTTTTTCAGTTGTCCAGTTAATTTCTTTCTAATTTTAGTAGAGACAGGGTCTCGCTCTTGCTCAGGCTAGTTTCGAACTCCTGAGCTCAAACAATCGCCCGCCTCGGCCTCCCAGAGAGCTAGGATTATAGGCGTGAGCCACCGCACCCGGCCGCACGTAACATTTTTATACTGGAAAAAGAGAGAAGTTGTTTGCAAAAGCCCCATGAACTATAAAGAAGTGTCGCTTTGCTAATTTTTCATGGCTTTGCTTGCTGTTGTGCTTAATGTCCTACCCATACCAATGTACTTAATTTAAAAATTTAATTAAACCAGCAAGAGATGGCAAAACACACAGGTGATAAAAGAACACATTGTCAAAAGTGATTATTCAAATGCCTCTTAAGAAGCAGGAGTTATGTGTCCTTCCCCAAATGTTATATGCAGTCTGTCCTGCTACTAATAACATTATGGAATGTCACTGGGGCTCTCTTTCTTTAATTCTGGTGATCGTGTAATGAGAGATTTTTGTCGTTAATTCTCTAAAGAATCATCACAAGTCTTTGCCCTTTCTGGATGGATTTGACTTGAGGAAAGAACTAAAAGTCATTTGGAACAAAGTTTGATAAAGAAAATAGATGATCACATTGAAAAATGATAGTTATAGTGAAAAGTAAAATATCACTATAAAGTCATAAGACTGATTTTTATGTGGCTCACAAACTGGGACTTAACAAATTCTAAACATTTTTTGAGTAATGACAAAACTAGGATAAGCATAGAGTCCCAAGAGACAATACACTTACATAATTATGAATTCTGGAATACATGTTTAAAAAATCAATTTATATAACTTAATGAGATATGCATTCACTCGCTCACTTAACCAATCTTTTTATTGAATGTCTACTCTGGGACTAGCTCTATTCTAGGTGCTTGGAATATATCAATGAATAAATCAGGCAGATATCCCTGTCCTAGTGGAATTTACATTTTAGTGTACTATAGACAGATAAAGGGTAAATAAAATAAGTAAATAAGTCACGTATTACGTTAGAAGGATAACTACTATGACAAAAAAGAAACAGAAGAGCAGAGTAAGGATGTTTGGGAATGTAGCAGACCAATGCAACTAATGTCATAAAGCCAAATATGAGACCAAAATATGATAATTAGAAGGTTTACTTTTAAAATTTCTTTTTATCATTAGAAAGCCTGGGTTGGGGTTAGGGTTAGGACCTGTTTGAGGTCCTCGTCCTAAGTTCCATTTCATGGTCACAACCTTGGCCCCTAATTCATCTAACTCTTGGGTTATATTACCAACTCTCAAAGTTTTATGATCCAATGAGTAAGGGAAGAGTTCTCAGCATCAAAATCTAGCCACAAGAACAGAACAGATCAGTTAAAATCAAACCCAGTTCCCTTCCATCTCACTTCCAGGAGCTCGGCCTGGCTTGGTGAATAATTCTGTCCACATGCCTGCCTTGGCCTTTCTCCTACTTGCAAGGCCTCTGGTCTGAGTGTTATGCAGCAGTCCTGCAAAAAAGGCAGGGTTTCCTTCCTCACTCTCAAAGGCAACTCTGACAATATTGAGATCTGGAAAAGCAACTCTATTGTTCCTCTGTTACCACCAAAGAGCCTGAGAATGTCTCAGAAAGAGAAGTAATAGGCAGTAGCATTGGCCACCAGCCGTGTCTCAGAATGGGTTGAATGTAGTGAACCACCTAGTTTTTGAGCACTGGAAAAATACTTGTAGTTAAAATAAAACCAAACCAAAACACATCCTGGAATTTTCCTCAAACAAATTCTAAGATAGTAAAATAATTTATTGATGGAATAGTTCTTACCCTTAAATTCTAATTCCCTGTGCCTAGCCAGTTGTGTCATCCCTACCAGTACCTCAGAAAGTGTTATTTGGAAATAGGATTTTTAAAAAGGTAATTAAATTAAAATGAAGTCATGAGGGTAGGTCCTGATCCAATATGACTGGTTTCCTTCTGAGAAGAGGAAATTTGGACACAGACATGCAGAGAGGGAAGACCATGTGAAGACAGGGAGGAGACAGCTTTCTGTAAGCCAAGGAGAGAGGCCTTAGAGGAAACCAACCCTGCCAACACCTTGATCTTGACTTCTAACCTCTAGGAATAGGAGAAAATAGATTTCTGTTGTTTAAGCCACCTAGGCTATGGTACTTTGTTACAACTGCCCTAGCGAACTAATATATTGAAAAATAATAAGCTAGGTCTGGGATCCCTATGCCATTGGTCATTAGCTACCCAAATCATTTGAAATGTTACTCCCAATACATACAAGTTGGTTGTTGCTGACACCTGTCCTTCCCATTCCCCCAGTTTGTTTCATGGCTCCTCCCAGTGGGAATGAAACCCTGGTGCTTTCTCTATGACTTACTATTGCAGCCCATCCCACCTCATTTACCTCAAAGATTTGGCAGGGGGCGGAGGGACTCTTTTCCTTACTGTATTAGTCAAGGTTCTCCAGAGAAACAGAACCAGTAGGGTACATAGAGATATATAAGAGGAGATTTATTATAGGAACTGGGTCACTCCATCCTGGAAGCTGACAGGTCCTATGATCTGCTGTCTGCAAGCTGGAGACTCAGGAGAGCCAGTGGTGTGATTCAGTCCTGGTCCAAAGGCCTGAGAACCCGAGTGGGGGGAGGGGAGGGAAGGGCCCTGGTGTAAATCCTGGAGTCCAAAGTCTGAGAAGCAGCAGCACTGATGTCCAAGGGCAGGAAAAGATGGATGTCCCAGTTCAAGGAGAGACAGAGAGAGAGAGAAAGAAAAAGAGAAAGAGAATTCACTCTTCCTCCTCCTTTTTTTCTATCTGCGCCCTCAAAGGATTCAATGAAGACTTCCCACGTTGATTTTCTTTACTCAGTCTACTGATTCAAGTGCTAATCTCTTCTGGAAACACACTCACAGACATACCCGTAAGTAATGTTTTACCAGCTATTGGGACATCCCTTAGCCAAGGCAAGTTGGCAGAGAGGATTACCCATCATACTTACAGAGGCATTGCAGAACCCTGGTCTGCTCTGTGCCCTTTATTTTATAGATTAGGTAACTGCTTCTGGCAGAGGTTAAGTAAAGATCAACATGATGAATCATCCAGGAGAACACACTTCAGTCAGTTTTCTGAGTTACATTGATCTGGTGCACTTGACAAAAATGATAAACCTGCATCAGATACAGAAGGTTGTGAGCTGAAAAATATAAAACCAATCACTTGATGTTTTTTTCAGTGCTATTCTCTCCTGTAAAGTGTTCCTGAACTAGTATTTACTTTAATGTTGCACGAAGTTCAGTCAAGAGTCTTTTTTGATCTTTTGAAGAAATGAACACTTTGGTGTCCTTACTGTTTCGGAAGTATTAATATATCTTTATCTCCCCAAAAAAACAAACTTGAGCCATCATATGTTTAGGCATCTTTCACTCCTTTAGCTCTCTCCATTCCCAAACTTTTCTGATCATCTTTTTCTCTGTCTGTTTTGGGGAGTTTCTTATTCCACCTGGTGCTTAAATGTTGGTGTTCCCCAGGTTGCCACTGTAGGGCCACTTTACAAGGGGGCTGCTGTTATTGTTATTGTTGGAAGGGCTCTCATCTACTCTTCTTTATTAATAGCTTTGTTGAAATACAATTCACATACTATACAATTCACCTATTTAAAGTGTACAGTGCAATGGCTTTCAGTATACTCACAGAGTCGTGCATCTATCACACAATCCATTTTAGAACATTTTCATTAACCCAAAAAGAAATCCTGTGCCTCTTGGTCATCACTCCTCAGTATCTCCATCCTTCCTCCCCTCCGCTAGTTCTAAGCAAGCACTGATCTACTTTCTGTCACTATAGGTTTGTCTACTCTGAACATTTCTATAAATGGAATCAGGTAGAATGTGGTCCTTTGTGACCAACTTCTTTCACTTAGCATAATGTATTTGAGGTCCACCTATATTGTAGCGTTTATTAGACCTTCATTTCTTTTTATCTCTAAACAATATTCCATTTTAGGGATGTGCCACATTTTATTTACCCATTCATCAGTTGATGGACATTTGGATTGTTTCCAATTTTTGACTGTTATGCATAATGCTGCCATGGATGTTCATGTACAAGTTTTGTGTGTACACATTTTTTTATTTCTCTTGGGCATATACCTAGGAGGAAAATTGCTATAATATGGTAATTTTACATTTAGCCATTTGAGGAATGGTTTGAAGAACTGTCAGATGATTTTCCAAAGCTCTCATCCCCTCTTGTGGTTTGAGCCATCCTAACTGGCTTTGATGATGGTCACCGACCTTGCCATGGAACTTGAGATAAGTGCAGAGGATTCACTGTGGGCCACACTTTTTCCTATTTGGCCTTCTAGCCTTCAGCCTTGTCCTTCTCAATCCAACCCCTGCACAGGGGCTGGAGTGAACTGTCTAACATGCATACCTAACCTTGTCATTTCCCTGTTTAACACCCTCCCGGGGCTTTGTATCGTGATCTGATGGAGCCCGAGCCCTCTGTAACGAGATGCACAAGAGCACCTGCCATCTGGACACTACCTGGCTCTCTGGCCCTGTCTTTCCCCACTCCCTGTCTACCATTTAAGATTCCAGCACCAACTTGTGGCTCAAACATCATGTACATCTGCTGTTTCTAGGCCCAGACTGGGTTATTTCCATCCTGGGGTTTTTGTGTATTCCACTTGACTTTAAAGGTAAAGAACTGGAGGATATTTGCAGTAGGGCATGGAGTGTCAGCTGACCACTCACTCTCCTTGAATGTTTCAAGATCTCCCTTCTTGGGTTCTTTCATCTATAAACTGACTCCTCCATTCACAAACCCCTGGTCTGGGTCACTACACTTCCTCCATGCTCCTTAATGACATGACTCATTGTGAAAACGTTGAAGTACTCTCTTACTCATTGATAAGTAGATGCAGTTCCAAACTGCCCAAGGACTGCACCACCACTGCCACTGTCCTAAACCCTACCCAAGGCTTGCCAGATTTCTCCAGATCCAGCAACTGGACTAAGGCACCAAGGAGTCCCCAGAACCGGTCCTGGGATCATAGCAGGTCTGCCCACGTTAGTCCCCTAGGTGTTGGTTAAATATTTAGAATGTCACCCCTAAGTATCCCACTGAAGAGTACTTTCTACTTGTCATTCGATAGATACAAAAAATGTTGGTGGAATGAACAAATTAGTGAGTAGCAATCTTTTTTCTTTTCATCTGAAGGTTAGATATGAAAGAGGAAAACCCCTCTTCAGATCTAATGTCAGTTTCTCTGATCATTCACCCTTCAGGAATTTTAACTGTCATCCAAATGGCATTAATATTGGCTAAAGGTTAGATGAGGAATTCACCTGTAATATTTCTGAAATCACCAAAAAGGATTAAGTTATTCTTTGCTCTGCTCTATTGAAAAAGCACTCCTAAAAAGGTAGCTCAAACTGCTGCTTTGATTCCCTTCAGGAAAATGGGGAGCTTAAGGGTATCATTCAAAATATCAGAAATAATAAAAAGTGGTTATTTTAAAATTAGTGGTTTCCAACTGATCTCTAAAGTAGGGAAAAATAGACTTGCTTTCAGTTTACATATTTTTTTTCTCATTGAAGATATTTTCAAGTACCAGATGAGTTGGGTATATGGAATTTATTAGAAAGAATTTGCCATTGAAGGAAAAATAGCCTTAGATGCCTTAGACGCTTCACATACTGTGCATTAACTAAAATTTTAAAGTCACCTTTATTATCTGAAAATATGCCTTGCAAATATAGTAAAAGCATATCCAGGAATTTACCTGCTTGTCAAAGTGCAATAAAATAATGACATAAAAATACCAGAATTACAAAGATTTGTAGTATCAAGTCTGATCTTTAGGAATAAAGAGATGTATCTGTGTGGGGTGTTTATAAGGCTAAACAAATTCAATTTAAAAATCATATTTGGGAATGTTTGTGGACTTGTATCTTTAATTGAGGCAGAGTTTTTCTTTAAACAAATAGACCATTAGGCACAAGAAAATTAAAAGCTAAAAGAAATGCATACATGGTTTCCTGACTGTTCTTTCACTTCACTGTGGCTTTTATTTATGATTTGCTTTCATTCCTTTGATACGAGCCAAGAAAAATACAAATAACTCTCAAATATAACTATTGTAACTTTGCCATTATTGATACTAATCAATAAGTGGAAGGAATGCTGAAATTGTCCTAGCTGATATCCTCCATTTATCTGTAATGTCTTCAAATGTAGAGGTAACTGACTTTTCTGTTGACTTTCTTATTCAACTGTGAAGGCCTGGAGGTAAGAGATTCTATTAGTTTCATCTAAGTATCTCCTCTCTCTCTCTACCTCCATCCCACCCCCACCACCTCCAGCACATAGTAGAAATTTAAAATAAAACAAAAAACCCAATTTATTGCATAAATCAGCTCTGTTCTTTATTTAAAAAAAATGTTTTTAAAGAAATAGAGTCACAAAAGAAAATTTAATATGATGTTATCTTTTCTCATAGCTGTGTGTTAGATTTTTATAGCTATTTCTAAAAGAACTCTGCATATGATGCCTACAGTTTTGGAATAATCTGGAGATTCTACATAATACACATCCTAATTTTTAGTGTGTATAATTTCAGCTTTGAAAAAATGCTTGACCCTTAAAATGTTTTGCTGTTTAAGGATGAAAGTCCAATGCACTCTAGTTCTTGTTGCTGATTGCTACTGAAGGATATTCAAAGAAAGATCTTATGATTTAACTATAACCTGCTCTAGGTGAAGTGATTTCTTCGATGTTCAGATGAAAACACTTTTAAGTTCTAAGAAAACAAAATAAAAATACACAAAGATGAAAGTCATCAGGTAATATAAGAAGAGAAGGGAAAGATCGAGATAAATATTTTGAGGTCTCCAACCGCTTTTTACATTTTACTGAGTAATTGCAGTAAGTGGTTTAGTCATCACAAAACCTAGGATAGTAGGATCATATATTTGTGGAAAATGATATACAGTATAAGTTCTACAAACATAGGGATTATGCCTCTGCTCTCCTATAAAGACTATGACAGTACTTTACCTCACAATGTGCTTCATAAATGCTAGTGATGGAAGTATCACAGGTGGGATTCCAAGTTCTTTAGGGTCATTTTAAAGAGATATATCTGAATGCATATTCTGGAATCTTTCTCACATTCAAACAAGCAAGTACAACATTTCAGAACCAAATGTCTAATAGACGTCTATATTAGGGTTCTCCAGAGAAACAAAACCATTAGAAGATTTATATATTTAATCCATACATTTTTGAGCCAGATTTTCCTATTTTATAAGTGCCTTTTCCCATTTTATAAAGACAGTCTGACAGATAGCATGTGCTTTCCCACACAAATCTGTCAGCTCACTCAACTTCATCCTCCACACCCACCTATGGTTCAAATCTGAAACATTTCCAAAGTAGAGAATGCTAGTCAGCTAGAGGCAGTTGCGTGAAAACTTAAAAGCAAAAATTCATCTTAAACCTTCATTTATCTGGGATTCTAAACTGCACCACGGTAGGTAACTGCTGGGTAGATAAACGTCTTGGTCTGCCAGGGCCTTTGTGGCCTCTCTGTGGTCCCAGGTTGGGTACACAAATAGGATATTACTCTTAAATGTGTCTATATTACCCTTAAGAACCTCTTCTTTAGGCATTTAGACATCTAAGAATGTCTCAGAAAACCTTTATTTGTACGTTGCTACGTGAACTTATCCAAAAAGATCCGATCTTGTTACAATCCAAATGCTTTCTTGGAAACCAAAAGTATATAGCTTGTTCTGAATGGTAAATTCTGCCTCTCCTAAAGAAGCCCAATAATATCTCCTATGAAAGGGAGCAGCAGACGTTTCACATGCAAAGAGGTGGATGCCATCTCCTAAAGGACAAATATTTTCTCTTCTGAAGTATACATTATGGATCCCTAGTGACATCTAAACTTGGGTGGAAGCCTGAAATAAGTCTAAGCTCATAAATGTTTACAGGATTTTTCCTAATCCAGTGGATAAGAAAAATCAAACAATATATTATATTCTATTCCCTCAATTTTTTAAAGAGGAGAGGCTACTTTAATGATATTTTTAAGATTTGCATAATTAATGTACATGGTACTCAGTTCAAAAGGTGCTCAGTGGTCCCCAACCTTTTTGGTACCAGGGACTGGTTTCATGGAACACAACTTTTCTATGGATGGAGGTGGGCAGGGATGGGCTGGTGGGGGGAGTTGGAGCTCAGGCGGTGAAGGTGGTGATGTGAGCAGTGAAGCCACGGGGAGCTGGGAACTGGCTGTAAACACGGATGAAGCTTCGCTGCTCACCTCCTGCTGTGAGCCGCCCCCCCCTTCCTAATTTTCCACGGACAGGGGGTGAGGGGCATGGCTCTGTGGCCCGGTCCCTAACATTCTGCAGACTGGGGGTTGGGGACCACAGTACTAAGTGACACAGTGAAAATTCTCTTTCCCATACTGTATTCTATTTCCTTGTTCTCTCTCTGAAGGAAACCAGCGTTACCAGCTTCAAGGTACATAAATACTGCACTCTTTTCACCATTAAGGTTACGTAATAGTCAATGTAAATCACTAAAAGTCTGAATATATTAATACTTTATACTTTTAAAATGATAGACTTATATAAATAATTGGTATTAATTGTGGAAAATAAGTGGACGTCAATAAAATAAATTTTCTGCTCTAGTATTTCTTTTGTTCTTCTTGCATTACATTTCCATAATATATTTATTGCATCTTAAATGTTCTCTGTCAAGTCTCATTTCACTGGTTCTTAAATGAACTTTTTTTCACATTTTAACATTTCAGAAATTAAAATATTTCTTAAAATTGTTGGCATCTTACAATTAGTTGGCAATGTTTTTGTTTCTTAATGATGCAACAAATAATAGTATGACATAAAATAGTTGTGTGTCTTAGATTAGATAAAATATAGTATTTTGTCC
Source organism: Propithecus coquereli (assembly GCF_000956105.1). NCBI lineage: Eukaryota > Metazoa > Chordata > Mammalia > Primates > Indriidae > Propithecus > Propithecus coquereli. The sequence continues at coordinate 9,807,833 of NW_012147189.1, read as the reverse complement.
TCAGGTTATTTCTTAAAATAAAAGTTGGACTATGGTGAATTAAATAAATGAGAAAAACATTGCTAGATCTCTACTTAGACCTTCAAATGAAAGTTAAAAACATTTTAAAGTTTATTCCCAATCATTTATTGCTTTTAGACTTTAGGCTACAGTGCGATGAAAATAGCTAACATTTTAAAAATACAATATTCTGGCTTTCAAATGTCACTGCATGATGTAGATAAAATACTGTGGAAAAGTTAAAGCACAATGTTTAATAAGGTGATTAAATCTATGTGTTTTTACAATGCTAGTGTTTAGTTATTTGTTCTAGGTGTAGTTCCACTGACGTTAACTTGAGAGCTGTCCTCTGGCAGCATTCAGAGAAGAGTTTAGTTTCTGCGAAGATGTTCAGGAAGCACTTCCACTGTAGCTACCTTGTTATACAAAGTACAGAAATCCTCATCTGTCTTGACAGCTGGACGTGAACTTCTTTTCTGGAAGACATCACACACATGAATCCAGTGAATTGTGTTCTATAGTGTATGTGCACTTCGTTTAAGACATTTGTTGTGCTCTTTCTATGTACATGGCACTGTATTATATACTGGAGTACAGGAAAGACTGAGATAAAGCAGATGTGGATGCTTCCTCAGAGCTTTAGTCTCTGTACTTGTCATCCATGTCAAGCCTTTGTGTTCAGCATGCCACTGAAGAGAACATACCTTCATGGTCCCATTTCACCAATTTAGTCCTGAATCGACATCCCTTCTTCTACTTGTTTTCTTTTGAGAAGGCACCACTATCACTAGTTACTATATAAACATGCAAAATATATGGTAAACACTTGTATTAGAATTTAATTCATCATTTAAATAAAGATTTATTCATTGTAGGTGATTTATACATTTTTTACTTTTATTTTATTAAAAAGGAGGCACAACTTTACCTTTAGTCAGAACCCTGGACATCTGAACATGTTTTAGGACCTTGTTTTTTAGAGATCATAATGTGTCTCCAAAAGAATCCTTCCTATTAGTACCAAGAATTGATGCTTTCTTTTTTCCCCTTACAAAATAATAAGTCCTCTCACATGGAGCCTACTGCTGGGACAGAGGGATTGTTTTACTAAAAGCTTAAGATAAAGAGTCCCAAGGAAATATCCCTGAATTTCAGAGACTTACAGGGATATAATTTATTGTAGAAGTCTGAAGTCAGGCCCAATTACAGAGAACCTTATCAGCCATGATAGTGGTAGAATAGAAAGTCCTTTTAAATGCTCAGCTTGACCATAAGAACTTCTGAATTTCAGCTGCACTTAATTTGGCCTAGCCAGTGACTCTGATCTTGGGAGCATGATAGAGGAGAAATTTAATAGTAAAATTGATGTATTTTATGCCACATTTATTGGCAGCAACTACCTTCTGGATGCCCAGACCACTTTGCTTGTGGGTATATCTAGTAAGATCAATGTGTTAATTAGGGTTTTGCTAGTGGCCGTAAAAAATAAGCCACAAAATTTCAGTGGCTTAACACAATAGAAGTTTATTTCTTTCTCATGTAACATCCGATCTGGGTGTTTTTGAGTTTTCTTGGAACCCAGGTTCCTTCCATATTGGAACTGTGCTATTTGCTAGGGGTCTTGGAGTCTTCAGTGTTCAGGCAGAATGAGAAAGACAGGGTGGAGAAGACACAGCCTCCTCTTATCCACCTTTGCTAGTGACACACATCTCTCACACTTACATCCCACTGGTGAGAACTGGTCACATGGGCCCACCTAGATGTGAGAGTTGGTAGGAAGTGTCATGGTTGGGCTGCTGCTTTCCAGCAAAAGATAAGAAAACAGTGGTATGTTTCTTGGATCTGTATTATGGCAGAGCGTCCATAAATTTTGTTAGTAATCTGTGTCTGCACAGTTAAAGTTGATCACACCAGATCAGAGAAGATGCTGTGAAAAATCCAATTGTAATTTGTTTTGCAAAGCCGTATTGCTTTGGAGAAAATATTTTATGCCACCAGCTGGGTGTTTATAAATTTCTTGACAGAGATAACTAGGAGATGCTGGTAATAAACACTCACCAGTCTACCACATGTTAATTAGTTATTTATGTATTATAGGCATAGTCCAGGAATGGTTCTGTTGAGTGATTTTGTGAATCCAGCAAACCTACTCACTCTTTTTTTTTTTTTTGATTTTGCATATCCCTTCTAAAAGGAAATGGGAATTTATGCAAAAGTACTTCTGACTTGTTTTACTTGTCTGCAAACATTTGAGCTGATGAAGTATTGATATAAGGAAATTGTCTTCTGAGAAAGGTATTGACCTACCTAGAATGTGATGACTAAAAACTGCTGGGCTCAGAGACATGAGGTAGGTGTGGAAGAAAGAGCTCCCTCCTAAAAGCCAGTAGATTCAGCTTCTGATCTTATTTTCTGCCTCTGTGTAACCCCAGAAAGTCCTCACCATCCTCCACTGTAAAATTATACTTAAACTTGATGATCCAGTTCTGGCTCTTTCTGGTACTAAAAATTGTTTTCAATTTAGTGTTAGAAGACTCTAGAATTTAAAGGAACAGAAGTCATATTCTCAAGAGCTTATTATATAAGGAATAGCCTGAAGGGTTAAGAGTAAAGAATAATTTGCCAACCTATCAATCACTTCCTGGATGAGCAACAAGTTTCCATCTTCTGAGAATTTATATTCAGAGAAAAGATATTTAAAAATCTAAATAAATCTGAGAATTATTTTGTAATTATCTGCCAGTTTGGAGGACTTTCAGAATTTGATTGTGCCTGCCTCTCAGCATTTATATTGACTAGTTTATACTGTTCTTATGTTTACATCGATACTCTGCCTTGCTTTTGCTTGAAGGATACAACCTCCTATTAATGGGAAATATGAGGTTTTTTTTGGTGTTAGGGGAAAATCTAAGTGGTCAAGACTATTGAATGTGAAATCTCTGAACTCTGGGAGGTCTATGAGAGCAGCTGAGCCTCCTGAAGGAAAAATGTTTTTTGACCTCGGCTTGTGTATTGGTTAGTCCAGACTCTTGGCAAACTTGTAAATGCAGTGAACGTGCCCTTATCAGGTAAACTTCACGTGCCAGGCATCAACCAGTCTTACAATGAAAACAATTTTCCTTCTATTTAATACCATTTTTCTTTTGTTATTTCTTTGAATGGCATATTAAGTATTATTTTAATTAAAAACACAGCATCTGGTATAAAGTAAATACTGAACAATAGGTAGCTACCTATTGTTACTACCAATTAATGTTTTTCCTGGATCTTCATCCTTTCAAGGCTGTGTTGATTCTTTTGGATTTCTTTCAACCCATTCTAAGACCTCTTTACAAATATTTATTAGCATCCACGACGTGTTGTATTTCTGTATACTATGACACATAAGTACCAGTATCAGATGGTGCAAAAGGGAAAGGAGTCTACTAAGGGTGATTTACAGTTGTTAACAAGGTCAGCTTTCCTTTATATAGATGGAATAAGTTATGAAATTGATTTGATTTGGGTGCTGGGTTGCCTTGTTGGTCTACAGACTTTATGAGCTGCCTAGGTCTTTGGTATTTCATTGTAATATTCCATCCTCTCTGCTTTGTAGTTACCTCTTTTAAAATAAATTACTGGCTTGTGTTTGAGCACGGGACACATTAAGCTGGTTATTAATTGTTAACACCTGGCTGTGAATTACTTTGTGAGGGTGCTCTGGGCAGTCAAGAAGGTATGTCAAGGTCTGGGCTCCAGCAGGAAGGAGCTGCCCTGACTCAGCAAAAGCTTCTGGTTTCCATGCGGTCCTCCTCATGGGCTGGCTGCTCTCATAACCGTACCTGGAACAAAGAGCGCTTGAAGGGACAGTGACAAAATCCCTTTCCTTTCGGGCAGCTGAGGGAAGGCTCAGGCTTTTAAAGAAATTGTTACCAGGAAAAAGTAGAAAAAGGAAAATAAACCTTGGTGTATGGAAAAAGAGAAGAAATGAAGAGCACAAATTTTTTATCTTTCTTAACTGTAGTCCTCACTTAGGTTAGCTTGGCTTCCTTCACCTTGACTTAACCATCTTGTTGACGTCAAACCCTCTAATTTCCTTTTGATACAACTGTGTCATATTGCTTCCGAATAGTGAGACTTACTAGACTGAAAATGGAAGTTTTCCTACTTTTATCACACCTAAAGGAAACAGCTCTTCAAGCTATACACCAGCATCTCATCCCTCTCTGCTTAAGAACTGGGAATGGTCAATACTTTGACAAAAGGAGAGGAATACTTTCAGAATTCGGAGAACTTTCCAGATTAATGGGAGTTGGGGGCACATGGCACTTGATGAATGACATAACAAAACTGAGAGGCTCAGGCAAGTGGGGGCCAAGGCTGAACTTTATTTACTTCTTCGCTTTACTTAGGGTTTGCTGTACTTGACAACCTTTGTATTCCGATCAGATTTATTTCTATAAAAGTCATATACTAATTATTATTTTATCTTTTTACTACTATCTACTTTAAAAACTTTTGTAATAAAAGTGTTATTTATAAAGGTGAATGGGATCTTTGGGATCTTTGGGAGATGTCTCTTTTTTGACTTATCTATTTTTATGAAGGGAGTTGCTATGCGATTTTTCATTTATTAAAAGTGAATGCCCTGAAGCATTTCAGTGGTGTCCCCCAGAGTACCTGATTCATGGTAGGAACTAAGTGAGTGCATATTTATTTGGAAAGGTAATCTGTTTCCTCATGTATTTTCAGATTGAGCATGAGTACTGATTAAGGGTATCAAAGTAAATTATTTAAAATACAAAACTATCTAAGTGAGCTCCTAAATTATTGTGTTCCCATGTTTCACGCCCTCTCTGGATTCATTTGTTTATCTCCATCATAATTAACACTCAACTGAATTTAGTATGAGTTAATTTTTCTCCATTGTTATTTTCAGTATAGTAGGCTTTGCAAAACGTATTTACTATTGTGTTCTAGAATACTAATTTTAGATGGGAAGTATTCTGTGTCTCATTGAATATCTTCTCAAAGATAATTTTATTCTTTGCTTATTAGTCTGTAGAAATATGTTGCCAGTTTTATGTTTTCTAACCAGGCTTACCATCTTCCTTTTCCTTGCCCTTCAAAATGACTGTTCTGGTTCAGTGAGATGGAGTCAGTACAGACAGCCATGCACTATGCTTTCAAAATAGCACATGGCCAGCTAACCTCTAGGGACCCTTTAAATCACAGGCTTACTGCCAAGGGCAGAACTCCCAGGAGGTCAGCAACTACATTTCATTCATATTTGTAGCCCCAGAATCTAGTGGCTTGCCTGGCCCTAGGTCTTCAATCCGGTTTATTAAAGGAAAGGGAAATATAGGAAAGTTAGTCAAAATTCTTTGGTTTTCAAGTGATAGAAAAGCCAGCACAAACCAGGCTGAAGAAAATGGGAATTTATTGGCTTGAGTGTCTGAGAAATTTAGGGATATGTGGCTTCAGACTCAGCAGGATTCAAGGGTCTCCCCAGTGTCATCAGAACATCATGCTTCTCCTTTTCTCTTTCTGCTCTGGACCCTGCTCTGCTCTGGTTTGGTGGGCTCCCTGCATGTGGAGGCAAAGGGGACCACCAGCAGCTCCAGACTGCTATTGCCCTGACAGCCTTTTCTGGAAAAGGGTCTCTGCAGATAGCTTCAGCACCAGTCCTGATCTTGCTGTCCCTGAACCCATCACTTTGTGCAGGGGAAAAGCTTATTCTGGCCAGGTCTGGCTTAGGGATGGCCCACCTGTGATTAGCTCCACCCAAATCATATACTCTAAGAATAAGTCTTGGTGGTTCCCCAGAAAGATGCCAACAGATAATGACTACCTCAGGGAAGTGTTACAAAATAAGGAATAGCAGCAGTGGGCATGAGATCACAAGCACAAAATATACCACAAATTTGAAATGAGATTAACCTCTTTTCCTTGGGCTCTTTGCTCCTGGTAGACTTGGTGTTTTTAGGGACTCAAGAATAGGTCACGCCTCCACTTCGAGTTTCTGGACCTCTAGACAAATAAGATGTGGTGAGAAAAATGTATTCTCTATCTTTGGTGTAGAGAATATTAAAATGCTTAATCATCATATTTGTCCTGGAGAGTGTGCCCATTGGGACTGAATTTCTTTTCTCTTAAAGGTGAATCATGCTGGAATGAATACCTCCTTTTACAGGTCTTGTTTAGCCTAAGGTTTCTTCCTGCTCCTAACGAAGCTCTTATAAGGGACAATTCCTGAACTTCTCTCTCAGCAGCACTTTCAGGGCTCCATCCTGGTGGCAAAAGCTCCCTGCATGTTCCATTCTTCTCAAGAGCAGTCTTCTGGAGTATAGAGATGTTAAAGAGATGCGATATCCTCTTCCCTGTATCCAAGCCCAAAGTCCCTAGAAGACTTGGCAGAAGTTCCTAGGGTTCTTTTAAAATGTACTCCTTTGGGTTACAAGTACTCACATGCAAATTGATTCCTATGAATAGTTTTGTGGGTCCCAGAGTTCTCTGAGAAGATAAGACATACAAATGAGTCACTAATAATGACTTAAGCTGAAACTTGCTATAGTGTCATGTCAGACACCCTTGAAACCTGAACTGCATAACTTCTTCCTCCTTAGTTTGCAAATATAAGATGTACTTGCATGTTGTCTGGGAACTCCTTTTATTCCTGAGATATTATTTCCTGACATTGACTTATATTGTATCTTTGTGACTGTCTGGAGAAATCATACTAATGAAGAAAATTAGAAAATAAGGTTCTGCTATAGCAGAGTATACTAAAATTTCAGTGAGTATTCAAATAAGCTTGTTTTTATTATATTGAGATGTTGAATAAACATATATATCAATATTCAATCATTATTACATGTTATGAATATTTTTATTTATTGGAGAATATTAATTGGCCTTTAAAGAACTTAGTATCAATTACTACTTAAATATAAATAAGCTTTCACTAACTGTGATGGAATATACAG
>NW_012147189.1:9796281-9798638 GCF_000956105.1 Propithecus coquereli | reverse complement strand
TTGAGTTGTAGCAGGGTCTGGATCTTATTATTTGGAATCCCCTGCATTGAAGAAGGACTGATCTGTAGATGGTACTCAAAAAATTGTCATTGAATAAAGTTGGATAAATGAAACGGAGTCATTGCATCCCTCCTTAAAAAAGCAACTTTATATTTTGATTGTTTTCCAAGAAAACAGCTACACACACTAATTCCAAATGAGAAGTAGCAGTAGCTCCTTATTGCCTTTTGAATAAACCCAAACTTTTGCTTTATGGATGAGGTCCTTCATGGCCTGGCTCCTGCCATATTCTCTGCCTCTTTTATCGCAGCCCTGTCCCTTGCACACTATATTTTGGTCAGATTTGGCATTTGCAGTCCCACGTATGTTCCATACAGTTTCACACCACCCTATCTTTATACTTGCTGTTTCTTCTGCCAGGAAAACCTTTTCTCCGCTTTTTTGTAAAATTAATTTGACTTATTACAGAAACACAGAATATAAAAATTCAGATAAAAAATTTGCTTCTTTCCAAGGTTTACATATATACTTGCAACATTCGATGATCTCTGATTGGAATTTATTTTCTACTTTGTTGAAATGCTTTTAAACCCAAAGACATACGTGTTTATGGTAACAAGACAATAAAAATAATGATACAAAGTCTTTAATATATACACAGTCTTTAATATATACTTAATTAACTTAATTAAGTATATATTAAATGATGGCATTATGCTAGCACTTTACATAGATTATCTTATTTATTCCTCAGAGCAACTCTCTGAGCTAAGTACTATTCTTGTTCTGTTTTGATGTTGAGGAAACTGAGAGAAGTAAAGTAATTTGCCATGTTCACAATTTACCAGAAGTGGTGAGGAAAAATACAGCCCTTGCCCTAAGAGAGCATACAATCTAGTGGATGAACGGTATTATTTGTAAGGTCACAAAGAACAGCTATGTTTTCCATCAATCACCTGAAATTAGAAACCACTGAAGCTATTTATTTAGTCTTTGAAAGGAGCTTTCTTAGTTTAACTCTTTAGCTTATTTGTGAGTAATTCCAGTCCTCTATTTCATCCTCTCCCTGAACCAGAGGCCAGCAGAAGGTATTCCCCAAGGGAACCCTGGGAACTGCAGGAAGAATGGGATCGCTTAGTAATGCAGCCTCAGAATGACTCTCCAGGTTCTTTCTCTTTGCCAGGTGGCCTTCCGCCTCCAGTCCCTCTGCTCTGGGCACACACACTGCCTGCCACACACAGCCAGGACCCACCTGATTGATTGACTAGAGCATTGGTGGGACAGGCAGTGAATCACTCCCACCTCTAGTTTTGGCTCATAATCCCCATTAGGTTAATTGCAATAACCACAAAAAGTAAATATATGAAAATTGTTACTTTGGGTATGATTGAAGGCTCTATGTACGTATTCAGTATTGCTCTTTACCCAATTGAATCAGCTAGAAACAATACATTATTCTGTATCTTGACAGGAAATATTACCTATTTTGAAATAAGGTAGTTTTGTTTCAGGATATACAACTTTTTGCATTTTTTTTCAGCTTATGCAACTTTATTGGTTTGTAACTTTTAGTTTATATTTTTACTTTTAAAATATTTGAATTTTCTTATTCCCTTTGTGTTTATTAGCTGGAATGCTTTTGCAAAGAATAGCTTTCTTTTACCTCCTTTCTCTCTCTCTCACGCAAATACCACTATGGACTCAAGAGTTTTTAAAAATTTCTTTCCAATAAGAGCCCATTTAGGATGGGGATCTAGTATTCTTATGGCGTGGCCTATTAATATTGTCGTGTATCGTCACTCGCTGACATAAAACGTCCAAACACGTCTTGTGCTTTCCCCACGTCAGACCTGGAGTCAGATGTTCATCAAGAAATTCCTAGTTTGTTTTGGTGGAAATACTTGGAATAAATGTTTTTTTTCTATGTGGCTATTTAAACTATTTGACAGGCTGTTAGTTTAGTTTGTTTCTATTTACATTCAATTTTAGTCCTTGCTCTTTTTCATTGCTTTGTTGGTTTTGTTTTGCTTTCACCCCTAATGAGTTGATTTGATGTTTGGAATTGATTTGATAATTTCATTTTGGGATATGTGGTAATGAAATGATAACAATAGTTGTGGGGTGCTAGGTGCTACTGTCTTTCAAGGGTGTCTGCAGAGGACTCAAAAGTAGATGTATCAGGAATAATGCAGCTATTCTTGAGTTTTGAGATTTTAAAAGATATACACAATATTCTTCATACAAATTCTTTGTCAGATATATGACTTATAAATATTTTCTTCTACACTGTGGCTTGTCTTTTCATTCTCTTAACAGTTTGTTTATGTTCTTATTGAGTTTTGAGATTTTAAAAAATA
>NW_012147189.1:9790203-9792028 GCF_000956105.1 Propithecus coquereli | reverse complement strand
CCTCGGCCTCCCAGAGTGCTAGGATTACAGGCGTGAGCCACCGCACCTGGCCTGAAAATGAATTTTTAAAAAATTTTTCCTTGGATTCCTTAAAGGGAAATCAGCATTATTATTAATTTGGTAATTCACTTTCACAAAACTTACATATTATGAGTCAAGATTCCATTACAGATTCTATTAAAGCTCCAGGAATAAGATGCTTGGTAGTTGATTTATTTGGTAAATTTTTAATTCTATTATAATGTTAAGAAATTATTTATGACCTCAAGATGCTTATAGTTTAGTGCTAGAGATCCAAATGGAAAAAAAGAAAGGACTGAGACATGATCAGCTTTTCATTCCAAAAATTTCACCAGGAATCAGGAGAAATAGAAGACAGCAGAAAAGGAAAGCAGTAAAAATGTACTCCAGTTATTTATTGCTGCATAACACACTATTCAAAGCTTAGTAGCTTAAGACAGCATCCATCATTTCTTTGTTCCTCAATCTGCAGTTCTGGCAGAGCTTGGCAAGGGTAGCAGTCTCTGTTCCATACAACATCACTCAACTGGGGGATAGAGGATCCATTGTCAAGATGATTTATTCAAACACCTGGAAAGTTGATGCTGGCCATTGGCCTCGCACTCAGCTGGGACTGTAGGCTGGGAGCCTAGATTTTCCTCCGTGTGGGCCTCTCCATGGGCTGCTTGGGCTTCCTTGTGGTATGGTGGCTGTTTTCTAAGTGCAAGCCCTAAATAGGACCAGAGAAGTGCTGTACCAGCTTTCATGACCTTGCCTTGGAAATCACATAATGCCACTTTTGCTATAGTCACAATCCTGTTTAGATGGGAGCAGTGTCACATTGTGAGAAGAGCATGTGGAACAAAAATTTCAGGGGCCCTCTTTGGAAAATGCAATCTTTCTTGCACCTCTGTGCAGCTACAACTCACATCCTTCTCACATGTAGAATATATTTATCCTCTCTCCCAAGACCCTAAACATCTGCTTAAAGCACAGTATTTTATCATCTGAGGTCCAAGTGAAGATTAGGCTCCTTGAATGCAGTAATTTGGGTATACAGCTCCTCATCTGAGGAAGTGTGAACTAAAGAGACAAGTTATCTACCCCTCTCCCTCACACCCAACTTTCAATGGCAGACCAGGCGTAGGCAAACTGCTATAGACACATCCACTTGAAAGGGAGAAAACAAGAGACACCCAGCAATCATTGGCCCACAGAAATCATGAAATCTAGCTGGCTCACATTGCCAATTCTTCATTAGGGTGTAGTCCTGCTGCTGGGAATTGTCCTTTTTGAGCCCTTGGTTCCATTCTCTGGGCTTTTGGCTCTGCACTCTAAGTAAACCTTTATTTTCCATTAAAAAAATTAAAAGAAACAAACAAAACACTCTGTATTTGCAACTAAATAGCCATCTCAGCCTGTTTTCTGCCTTTAAAACGTTGCGTGTCCAAAGTCCACTTTTCATTTTGTACTATGCCTATCTCTTTTAGTCCAAATGGGTGGTTCTTATACAGAACAATGCTTTCAAATACTTTGTGGGTTTTCTGTGAATCCACAAGCACCAATATCCTCAAGGTAAGTCCTTCTCTACTTTAGGCTGCCAATGAGATATCTTGAAATAACATCCTTAAGATACTTAGAAGCCTAATGTTTGATGGAGAGAATTTGTGAAGCATATGCTTTAGATTCTTAGAGGGCCATTGTCCATCCAAAAAGTTTCAGGAGAGACTGTCTTAGATTTTTCTGAAGTCTTAATAAATGATCTTATTATTTCAACCTGGATCATTCTTTGGCCTAAAGCTTTTTATTTTTATTTTAAATTTTT
>NW_012147189.1:9775367-9778968 GCF_000956105.1 Propithecus coquereli | reverse complement strand
GTCAGAGATCTCAGGTAACAGTTACTGTAGTTTAAAGCTCAGAGACACTACAGTTGTGTCTCTCAGGTTCTTAGCAGCTAACTAAAAATGGAAAAAGTTTTGATAATATATTTCTTTTTCAGTGTGGGAAAAAAATGAACTTTGGTTATGACTTTTCATTACTCAATAAATAGACCCACTATGCCCCCATTGTTTAGACCACAAACCTAAGACTCATCTTTGGTCCCTTTCTTTTCTTTATACTTTGATGTATTCTATTGGTAATTTATATCACCTTTACCCAAAAGACATCCTGAATCTTACCACACCTTCATCTGAGCTACCTGGATTCCTGCAACAACCCCTTGACAGGTGCCCCCACTTTCACTCTTTTGTCTCCTGTGATCTAAGCTGCATACAGCAGTTCTTTCTAGAAGAGATCATATAACTCATGATGGAAACCACCAAAATGAAATTCAAATTCTTTTCACTGTCTCTGAGACCTTATATGATCAGGCTCCTGCCTACCTCTCTAACCACCTCTCCCTCCTCTGCCCCTCTTTTGCCAGTTCTCTGGCCATAGCTGGCATTCTGTCTCTTCCACACCAGATGGTCATTTCTATCCCAAGCCCTTTGTGTGTGGTGGCCTATGTTCCTGAAACATCTACAGTCTTTCCCTGGATCTCACCACACCTGCTTCCTGATCATCAGTAGGCTCTCTGCTCAAGGGTTACCTTGTCAAAGTGACCCGCCCTTCTACACTAGCCAAGCTCTTCCCTGTCCCCACCTGTCATTCCCTCACTATCATATTAACCTATTTAATTTTTTGCATAGCATTTTTTAGTGTTTAATATTATTTGTAGATTTATTTTTTGTTTCTGCTGGGTCTTTATTCTAAAACAAGGACCTGGCACAAAGTAGGTGTTCATAAATATTTGTTAAGGACATAAATATGCTAATATTGGTTATTTGTAAGAGATGATATTATAGGCAATATTTATTTTCTTACCTATATTTTTTAGAACTTTCCTGATATGTGCAAATAAACATTGATTGCGGATATAATCAGGGGGCAAGGCTATTAAAAATAATGATTCACTGTCATGGTAGAATATCACATCTGTGTGTTTGAACAATTATGTTGCATAATGCATTTAAACATCATGAAAATGCAAAAATGTAATGGAATCACACGAAATTGTGTAGCTAGGGCTCCCATTTAAGCGATTCAGAACAATATGGTGTGTGTGTGTGTATATACATATATATATGTATATATATACACATATACATATATATATTTCAGAATGATATAATATTCATCGATGGGTTGGGGAGCTCTTTTGAAAATTCAACTTACTCTTTCTCTGTCCTATTCAATATTCACAAGAAGACTTTACAATTAAAATCCTGCCCTTTTTAAAGAAGGCATTTTAGGCCTTTTATGGCATTTAGCTTTTGTTCCTCAAGTTCAGTTCCCATTTATTTCATGTAGCTCTGTTATATGCTAAAAGCTTTTGTGCTTTAGCATACTGCAAGAATTAGAGCTTCTTCCATTTATGGAACATCTTTTTAAGCAGACCCATTTTCTCAAGTGAATTTTGGAGCAACTATTTGCTTTCCTCTTTCTCTTTCCTTTCTCTCTGGCTTCTCAGGCACACTCTGTCTCTTCTTTTTCCTTCACTACCCTTAAGACCCTCAGCAAAGTCGAAGCTGGATAGCCCATATCACTCTTAGAAGTCTCTCTGTCATTACAAATTGAAGCTATATTGGTTATAAAAGGTTTATTATTTTTTTGAATGTATAAATGTATCAAACTGAACAAGCAACTAATAATTTCTGTTTTGTCTGCTTGAGAATGAGAAAGTTTTCAGAGTTTTGTTCACCAAATATAATGGGGTCATTAATACCTTCTGAAAGAAGTTGTTGAAATGCTTTGCTTTTTATCCACCTCTATCAAAAAATTTCTCTTAAGAAGTCAGTCTCCACAATGGAAATATTGAGTACTCTTGTGTGGCACAGATGAAATGCTGGAAGGTGCTTTTCAGATTTTGTTTTGCTGAAGTTGCGGCACTTTTGAAAGAATCTCTGCCTACAAAATCAGGTGTGTGGTAAGTATCACATTTTTCATTGTCATTAAATCAGCTCAGTTTTAACTTTGCCTCCCCAATTGGAGTCTCAAACTCCCACCTCCGCAAGTGTCACACCAGCCTTCCCTTAGGTCTTCTCACCCCTCAGGGCAAGGAACCCTCAGACATGTCCTCCCTGCCCTTTGGGCCTCCCTTCACTTCAAAGCCACTGTCACCATCACCTTCCCTTCACCTGATTGATATATCAGTCAATTTCTTCAATGGGTTTAGATATAGCTAAGATCAAACAGAGTCATTAACTTCATGCTGGTTCCTCCTGCTGTCGAATTCTGCCAAATTCGACATAATATACAAAGAACAGGGACTACTACTCAACTTTTCATCAGTTATTTTGACACAGGCATAAGACCAGAAGAAGCAGAGTAGCCTGAAACCAGGGATCCTGAAATCAACTTAAAAATGAAAGATTAGGACACCTTCTATTCCCAAGGGTAGCACTGTGAAGTTGAAAATGGTTTGGATGTAGTTATTTTCACAATTCCCTGAGTTCTCATGCTCTACAAATCAGCCAACCCGTGTTGGCTCCTGACCCTGCTACTGTGTTCCTTACCGTGTGATCTTTTCCTTCTAACTTTGTCATTGCTCTTTGCTATTGCAATGCGTTAAAGTTCATTAAAACAGATAAGCCACGAAACCTCTGTATGCCAAAAACCTTAAACTCCTTGAAGGAAACAAGTGTTATAAAAATCTGACATAAATAATAAAATAGTTTGCCTTGGGCAGAAGTAATCACTAGGAAACATAACAAAAAAATGTGCAAATACCAAGAATTTGTTACAGGATGAGTTTGGGAGTATTTGTGTAATAAAGAAGGAATAAAGGAATATTTAGGAAAAAAGATGTAGTATATCATGTTAACAGAAAATTTTCAAATTCTCAGAAATTGTAATAGCCAATATTGAGATTTGCTTATAACTCTATGCCTTTATGTGATAAAGTAGAACTGTATTTGTATTTATAGTTCAGTATTTATCAAAATCAGATTATTAAAGTTTAGGCGAAACAGTATGTCATCTGTTTATAAAGAAATGTGTGGTAATTTTTTGTACCATATTTTCTTGGTCAAAAGGTGTTTTCATCAAGCATATCTCTCGATTTATAAGTACAAACTACTAAAATTTGAAAATGAATTTTTTGTTTGTTTTTTTGAGACAGAGTCTCACTCTTTTGCCTGGGCTAGAGTGAGTGCCGTGGAGTCAGCCTAACTCACAGCAACCTCAAACTCCTGGGCTCAAGTGATCCTTCTGCCTCAGCCTCCTGAATAGCTGGGACTACAGGCATGCGCCATCATGCCCAGCTAATTTTTTCTATGTATTTTTAGTTGGCCGATTAATTTCTTTCTGATTTTAGTAGAGGCGGGATCTTGCTCTTGCTCAGGCTGGTCTCGAACTCTTGAGCTCAAACAATCCGCCCACCTCGGCCTCCCAGAGTGCTAGGATTACAGGCGTGAGCCACCGCACCTGGCCTGAAAA
>NW_012147189.1:9764762-9773597 GCF_000956105.1 Propithecus coquereli | reverse complement strand
TTTTAAGTTTGTTTTTTGCTTTTATTATTTTTAATTGACATTTAATTGTATATATTTATGGAGTACAGTGATATTTTGATATTAATACATGAATACAATGCGTAATGATCAAATCAGGGTAATCAACATATCCATCACCTCAAACATTTATCATTTGTTTGTGGCTGGGAAACTTCAAAATCCATTCTTCTAGCTATTTGAAAATACACAATAAATTGTTTCTAATTATAGTCACCCTATAGTGCTACAGAACACCATCTCCTATCTAGCTATATTTTGTATCTGTTAGCCAACCTCTGGCAATACCCACAATCCTTTTCTTAAGTTGAGAACTGTTTGCTATTTGGAGAGGCTGAAAATAAGAAATGGTTTGTTGTTGTTGTTTTAACCCAGAAAGTTCTAACTGCTTTATATATAACAGTTTGTTCTTTAGCTCATCTCTTTTCTCTTGCATTTTATTATAGGCAGAAAAACAAAACAAAATAAAACAAAAAACCCCCAAAGTCACATGGAGATCTCCTTAGCTGGCTCATCAAATTCATTAGGTACAATTCTAATTTCCACATTATCACAACGACAGTTTTGTGAAACTTGCTGCTTCAACATAATAAGAAATCCCTTTCATCCAACTTCCAGCAACATTTTTCATACTTTTCTTTGAGCCCTCAATGACAGCTTCTTCAAAGCCTATTACTAACTTCTGCTGACTTCTACTAAAACTTTCCTTGAGGGCCTTTTAGCTTCAGCTGTCTGTCTCAATTTTAATGACACATTTTAGGTTTCTGTTTTAGTAGAATCCCACTTCTGGTTACTATTGCTGTGTAACAAATTATCTGAAACTTAGCACCTTAAAACTGTGATTTACTTTGCTCATGATCTTGTAAGTCAGGAACGTATGAAAGACTTGCCTGGAAGATCCCAGTACAGCATCCTTCCTGTATTATTAGTCGCAGTCAGATAGAGGGTAGAGCTGAAACAGTTGTGGGATGAGCTGACAAGACACCTCCTTTTCTTCTTGTGGTCTCAGGCTTGAAGCTATAATGAAGCTAATTAGGCTTCATTATAGCAAAGCACCCAAGCAGTCAGGGCAGCTGAAGGCTGGAAGACAGGCTGTCCCAGTGAGCAAGGTGGTAACTGCAAAACTTTCTACATTCTAACCCAGGAAGTCTTGTAGCTTCACTTCTACTATGCTTTACTGGCCAAAACAGTCACAAAAGCCAACCTAGTTTCAAGGGGAGAGAGGGCATAGACCGTACCTCCTAAGGAGAGGAGTGTCATAAAAACTTCATACATATTAAAATTGCCACAAAAGGTAATGGCAATAACTCATACAGGAAATTATGAGTAGGGAAGTATATCGAAGGATGGAAAGTTGGCCCTGGGAATGAGAGGTGTGTAGGCCATTGAATTTGCTGGCCTTAGGGGCTGACTGACCCTTAGGTAAGAGAGTGGTCCTAGATGAATTCCAGGTCTCTGATTTGGGCAACAGCCTTCCATGGAGATAAGGAAGGAGGCACCAAGGGGAGTAGGTTTGTGGGGGGAAGGGGAGAGGTGTAGTGTGGAGTGGGGTGGTAGTGATAAATATAATTTCCAACAAGCCCAGTTTGGACATCTCCAGATGGAGGTGTCCGGGAAGTAATTTGATTGATAGACTGTAACCCCCTTCTGGGCAGGGGCTTCGATTGTGTATTAGTCGTCTTTGATTTTCCAGTGCCTAATGCAGATGGCTCAATGACTTTGTTAATACATATAGAGAGAGAGTACAGCTCAGGTCTGGGCTAAAGCAGAGATGTGGGAGCACTCTGCATAGTAACGAGACTATAGATTACTCTGTCATCCTAGACTGGGCTCTTCAGGCTGAATCTGGACAACTGAAGCATTATGGCAATATTTTCTATTTATTTTATTTTTTAAAATATGTCTTCTCAAGACTGGTGATATTTTTTCAAACTAAATATTCTACATGGTTTTTAAAAATTAGAAAATCTGAGCACACTGGGCCTACGATCCCATATAGCAGCACTGGGCCGAGCAGCAGCAGTGCCCTTTGGATGGGCCCGTGAAGCCCGCGTGCTGCCCAGCCCCGCACGTGTCTGTGCACCGCAGGCTTCGTCTGCCCTGTGAAGTTTGGGACCCTGCTCTATGGCAAGGAAAGCCGAGGACCGAGGACTGATTCCTCTGGAGCAGCAGCATTGAAGGGGCAAGAGAAGATAACAAAACTGAGAAGGAAAAGCTGGAGAATTAGTCAGGACTGTGTATAAAATATAATTGCTAATTGATTCGCTGGCAGAATTAGCACCTAGTTTTCTGAAAATCAAGGCATTAGCCTAAAAGGAAGCTAGCTAATTTATATTTACAAATTTTTAAATTATGTTTTATCTCTTACCTCAAAGTTAAGAGATTCAGAATTAAACATCTAATAATAATGATGGTGGTAATAACAAACAGTATGTAACTGGCAGAGACAACACATGCCTCAGTGGTCTGTTTTAAGACATACTCTCTTAACTACCAAGCAATGCTGCCTCACATATTTGGTTTAAAGTCCCTAAAATGGCTCTACAATGTGGAAAGGAATGAAAGGATGAATGAGAGCAGCATGAGAAAATGAGAAGAGAGATCCGAAGATGCAAATAGATGGGGCCTCGGCAGAGAGGCCTGGGTCTGAGGCTGCGCTGAGAATTCTGTGAAGAATAAGACTAGGAAAGTCATATTGCCAGGAGAGTGAGCTCCATGTTGAGAACCAGACTATGTAAATTGTGTTGAGCAAGAATGGTCGCACTGTTTGTGGAGAAGAGAGGGCTGAAAGAAGGAAATCGTAGGTATCGTTTCTTTTTGTTCAGTGGCCAGCCCGTGAGCTAGTTCTACAGCATACTGTTTTTCCCAAGATGGCAGTTTCTAGAAAGAGTTAATGAACTAAATCAAACTAGAGAGGGACAAAACAGGTGAAGGACTTAAAGAACGAGACCTTCTGGATTCAGTTTTGAGTTAACTTTTTAGACGCTGGCTGAGAGGGATTTTTGCTCATGATCTTGTAAGTCAAGAACGTGTGAAAGACTTGTCTGGAAGATTCCAGCCCAGCATCCTTCATGTAGTTGCAGTCAGATAGAGGCTACAGCTGAAACAGTTGTGGAACGAGCTGGCCAGACTCCTCCTTTTCTTCCTGTGGTCTCAGGACTAATTGGGTGTCACTACAGCAAGGCAGCTTCCAAGCAGTCAGGGAAGCTGAAGGTTTGAAGACAGCCTGTCCCAGTGAGCAAGGTGGTAACTGCAAAACTTGTTTAAGTAGTGTAGGAACCAGTGAGGGCCTTTTCTCATTGTTTAAATAGAAAAGTTTCCTTCACATTTACAATATGAGTCAGCAGGTGTTATTTTTACCAAATCAATTTCAAAGTATTATTCTTAATAAAAGTCTGAAATTTATGGATCGGAAAGTTCCATTTGAAGTTTAACAGAAAGTCTGGTTCAAGGTAGGAGGTATCCACATCTACCTCTTTATGTTCAACGCATTTTGATTCTCAAATCAAACCTGCTCGGTTTCGAGGAGAAAATGACTTTTAAATTAAACTCTGGAATATTTTCTTCATTTTAGATGTCTCAAAAGTATTCCAATCTTTACCTCCCAGGATTTATACACATGGACATGAAAAATATTCCTTTCATTCCCCCTGCAGTAGTGAAGAGGAAAAAAAAAAGATGCAGACTTAAATTTGTCACCCTCCTTGAATATATCTCCTAAGAATGATTATATCCAGGCCTGTCGTATTTCATGATGTTATTTGCTCTGTAGTTCTTAAATCCAGAAGAAGAATTGCAGTTTTTCTAATTGGTATATAATAAAGAGAAATGATATAGATTTCTTTCCCTTGTGTTGTTTCCATCTATTCTCCTGACAAATTGTAGTTACAACAGTGCTGAAATGAATGTTTAAAATTGGAATCTATATCACTTTTGCCTAGGGAACATTGTGTGGAGTAGCACAGGTACTTGAGATCATGTACTCTGGAGCCAGAATGCTGGGTTCGAATCCTGGTTATCCCCCCTGCTGGTTGTATAATCCTGGGCAAGTTACCTAACTTCTCTTTGCCTCAGTTTCCTTATCAGAATGGGGATATTTTAGCATCCATTTCATAGAATTATTATGAGTGATAAATCCATTAATATTGGTAAAGTTCTTAGAAGACTATCTGGCAAAAAGTAAATGCAAAATGCATGTTTGGTATTTAAAAAAGTGAAATAAAGTACAGTGTACAGACAACGTGGTGTAGCGTTTGAGGGTGCAGGTTCTAATCCCACCTCCACTACTTGTTAGCTGTGTACATGTGGTCAAATTACTTAATCTCTTTAAGCCTCAATTTCTTCCTTTGTAAAATAGTGTAATTGCCCAAAGTAGTGCCTATTTCCCAGAGTTTCTGTGAGGATTAAATGGAATGGTCTATGGCAAGCGCATAGCACAGTGCCTGCTCCCTGGTACCAAAGACTGCAAATATATATTTTAAATTTCTGTGAGCTATCTGTTCCTGTTCATTAAAGTTTATCTTTAATTCTTAACTTGACATTTCAAGGTCATTTCTGGACTTCTAGAAACCCAGGTAAGGATCCTTGGAAATGAATGGCCAGAGCAGTAGAGTGAGGGTAAGTGAGGATGTAAGATATTAATAATACCTACCAACAGGCCTTGTAGGGTGGCCTTGTGTTAGGGAATTTGCCACTATGCACAGTCTGGCCCAAAGCCTTGTGGTCCCAGAAACCACTTGTCAGCAGTTCTAGAGCACATCTGTCCTCCAGGGCTGGACTCATTAATGGAGCTCATATAACTAATGTGCAAGATCAGAAATGCCAATGTTTCCATTCACAAGAAGAAGTTGAAACTGCTGGGGACGGCAGCTCACGTTCCCACTCAGCCATTTTGTGCCTGTAAGCAGGCCGCATGGGGAGCAAACCTCTAAGTTGGCTGTCAATTTATTAATTTATTACGAGAGACATAGCTGCTGAGTTTCTCCTCAACTCCCTCAAGTTTCAAGCAAGTTCTACCTAAAAGCATGCCAGACAGATCTCAAATTCTAATCAGAAAGCAGCTTGGTGATCATGGAATCAGAAGGGCAGATTGTTCTCAGACTCATGGGTTTAATGGAATGGAAGTGTGGAATGAGAGTCCACAATAGGAAGGGACATGCCACCCGCCTCCAGCACCCTAGCCCAGTGTCTGCATGGCTGCTGGCTATGCTTGCTTCTGAGACAGCTTTTGACCTTTTCCTGGTCTGCCCTCTGTCTTACCTGTTTGACATATTGTTTCTATGGGTAGAGCTGGTATGTCCAGCCAGACTATTATCATGCCTACAAGTCTGAGACTGATTGTCCATGGGGCACATCAAAAGCTTTTGTTTGTCTCATCCTGTTTAAAGACTAAGATTTAAAAATCAGGAGTACTCACATGTTAACAACCCAGGCCTGTAGCCTTTCTTGAAAAAAAATCCAGAGATCTGGCCCCTTCCTACATCTGGTCAATCATCTGGAGCTGAGTAGAGACTGTCCGCTTTAAAGAAGCTTGAGTCCTGCCCTTCGTTCAGTTCACTGTGGTCCCTCCCCTAACGCCCCCAAGTCTGAGACATTGATCCACATTAGCTGCTGATAATGTGTGTGCCTTTAAGGCATTTGAGTTTGCCTCATTCTGACAATTGAAGTAGAATTCATTTATCTATGCTCTTACCTGCTATATTTTTATTTCAAAGTTGAATTCTCAGGTGACAGTCTTCTTTTCTCATTTTCAGATTCACTTTACTGTCACCCCTGTGTGAAGAAAACACATTCCAGTTCGCAGGTCCTAGAGGGTTACAGTGATGTGAAAGCTGAAGTGTAAGGAGGTGGGACACCCTTCATCTTTCCTCAGGAAGTGCGTGATGCTGTTGGCCACCCTTCTCTATTTCTAGCTCAAGAGCCCTGTTTTCCTCCTGGGTGAAGAATATTAAACACTCTCACACTCTACTCTTTAAAGGCTAAAGATACAAGCTTCACCGAGAGAGACAATGTGAACATCTGTATTTGCAAAAGAGATGAATTCGGATGTTTTGTTTACAAATGTATTTACCATGAGATTTCTTTAAGGAACAAGAGTTTATTTTTAATTCTGGTGTTTTAAATTATTAATAACACAGGAACAGGGATGTACCATTTGTTAGAATTCCTAAGAAATGTAGGCATTTTTAAATTTTTACTTTGTCTCTAATAAATGGAGAAAATGCCATTATGTGATTGGATCACTAATTGCAAAAGGGAACTTGTCTCCCCGGGAAGCATTTTTTCTCCATATGAGTAACTCGTTTCCCCTTTAATTTTTATTAATCTTCTAAATAAATTAGAATTAATTTCTGAGTTATCTGTTTGGGAAAACAGACCTACTTGAGAAAATAGAAATGTCAGTTGAGGTCTTACTTTATCTCACAGGTTCTTACTACCTCAAAGTTGACTACCTTGTATCTAGAACAATCTTTGGGGTACAAGGTTATAACATTTTCTCTTTTCTTTGTGCCCATATCATCTTGCATGTATCTCTTACAGTAACACTTGTTCCATCTTAAATTGTTAAGTTAAATAATGCAGTAGCACAATCTCTGGCACACGGTTACCTCTACATTTCTTCTTCATCATCATCATCAGACTGTTTACAGTCTTAATTAGACCATAAATTTATTGATTGTATGGACTGCTTCATGTTTGTACCCTCTAACACAGTACAAGGTACATAGCAAGTAAACATTATATGATTAACAGAACTAATCATAAGAAATAGGAATTCTTCTCAGTGTCCCTTTAACTATGCAATCTGACATTATTCTTGATAATGCTGCAGGAATAAGGACTGAGGAACACTTGATTTTCATATTTCTGACTCAAGAAATATAAGTAAACAACTGAGAAAAAATTTTCAATTAAAAAAACACAAATTTTAAAATTAAAAAAAACAGTAAAGGGTGTTATAAACAATGATAAGACAAACCACATACTGAGGGATAATATCTCTAACTCATGTAATTGACAAAGGAGTAGCACTATAATATATAAAGACCTGCTGAAAATATGTAAAGGAAAGGCAAACAACCTAATAGGAAAAACGCCATTGATAATAATATAAAATGCTCAACTTTAGTAAGTAGTAATCAGAAAAATCCAAATTAAAGCACTGAAATTCTATGTTAATCACCAAAAAAGAG
The DNA here is from genome assembly GCF_000956105.1 of Propithecus coquereli. Lineage (NCBI taxonomy): Eukaryota > Metazoa > Chordata > Mammalia > Primates > Indriidae > Propithecus > Propithecus coquereli. The sequence continues at coordinate 9,766,386 of NW_012147189.1, read as the reverse complement.
CAAAAATGATGAATCTGGAATAGCAAGACTCTTGTATTTCAACATCTGGAATATCAATATATGGAGATCGTTTGCAAGAGCCTGGGGTGATGACGACTCTCATACACTGCTGGTTGAATTGTAAACTAGTCTAATTATGTTGGGATGCAGTTTGACAATATCTAGTAAAGGTGAAGCTGTGCATATCCTGTGACCCCACAATTCCATTCCTAGGTAGTCATCTTTAGAGAAATTCTTCCACATGTACAAGAATTAGAATAGTTTGGTAATAGTAATAAATTAGAAACATACTAATGTCCATTAATGGGAGAAAGGACAAATATACTGGAATGCTATACAGCAGTTAAAAAGAACAAACTATGTATAATGACATGTAAATCTCAAGAAGATAATGCTAAGCAAAAAAGAAAAAATTTAAAGGATCTGTATACTATGATACCACTTTTATAAAACTTGAACATGGAAATTGTTAATAATATTTATGAATACACACATCTAATAAAAGTATTAAAAAATAGGAGAATGATAAAAGCTAACACAGGAGAGTATTTACCTTTGGAGAGAGAGAGAGAAGAGAATGAGATAGGCAGGGACTTATAGGGCTTCAAATATATCTATAATGTTTTATTTCTTCCAACAAATCTGAAGCAAATTTGACACAATGTTAAGATTTTAAGTGGAGGTGAGGGGAATGGAAGGAGGATGTGAACAGGCTAAGTAGGAGGTTTAAGGTATTAGGGTAAGTGGGCTTTGGGAATAGAACATGGCAGTGCCTGCATCAGTTGGTCATCACTGTGTGAATTCAAATCCAATCTGCACACCAAAAGTCAAAGGGCCCCCACTCCTGCCTCGGACTCTAAATGTCTTTAGCTGTGTCATTTTTAAGAAGGGAATACTGTGGAGATCTAGGGGAATCCAAAAGCATGAAATGGGATGAGTATACCTAACCTAATGTAAGGGTTTTTGAGAACTGGAGCAGCCAAAAGAGCAACTAAAGGTTTTGATTTTCCATTAATTAGGAGAGCAGTTGTGCCCAGTTCAGAAACCAGAAATTTCTCACTGAGCCATTAATAAACAAGTTTATTTACTCTGATCCAAGACTAACCATATTACTGACAGGCAAATTATTATAAGTATTAAACTGTTGAGATGTTTACAGTTGAATACATCCAAGCTGTATTTTATGAAGCCAATAAAAGAGCTTGCAGGAGGCCAAGAGAAAAAAATTAAAAACCCAAAGACCTTGGCCGGAGTTAGAAGGTAACATTGGAGATTCTAACACAGCTTGCTGTCTCTCTCTCTGTCCTTTTTTTGTCTTTCTCTGTCTTTCTTTGTCTTTGTCATATCCTTTAACCAGACCAAAAAATTGGAGGATATACAAATTGGGGCTGTGAAAGAAGGAGAGTGGGGAAGAGAAGAGCACTTTCATTTCTACTGCATCACTTTTAAAAATAATAAAGGAGAGTAGTCCACTTAGAGTGAGTATAATGTGGCAAAATATGGAAATAGAAAATATCAAATTATTATTACTATTTTTTTTTTTGAGAGAGAGTCTCACTGTGTTGCCCGGGCTAGAGTGCCGTGGCGTCATCCTAGCTCACAGCAACCTCAAACTCCTGGGCTC
>NW_012147189.1:9761869-9762732 GCF_000956105.1 Propithecus coquereli | reverse complement strand
GAATTACAAAAGTGTTGTCAAGAATATGCCTTTCACATATTTGGCTTTGTTTTTCTCTTGATTGGCCTGTTTTCAGACAACCTCACTTTATACGGTAGCAAAGATGACAACCAGCACTTCTACCCTTATATTCTTCAAACTTAGCCTCTTTCCCAATATCAGCAAAAGTGGAGAGGTTGATTCTCACGGGGCCAGATTGGGTCACATGCCCATCCCTGCCCCTAGCACTGTAGGGTGGATAGTGTACACTGATTTTATGTTTTCGTGAATAGGAGATAAATAGACATCATAAAGATATCCAGGTTTACATCATTGGGACCAAAGTATTCTAAGTCTTTGCTAGAGTAATGAAACAAGCATGTTGTTTATATATATAATTGTATGTGAGAATGAAGCATGTTATAGATGGAGGATCATTAATATTCTGAAAAAGGGATAATTTCTCAATTCAGGAAAGTGTTGCCCACTATACTTGCTAAAAATTTAGTGCTATGAGAAACACATTTCTTAATATTCTATTATTTGCAAACCACAGCATAAATTCTATATTTTATTTGTTTAGTAAGCAATTTGTTAAATTCTGTTATGTATTGGTGACCATGCTAGTGGCATGTTGAGCACAGTAAGATCACTGCCCTTAGTTTTCTTACGTTCTCGTTATGGGACACAGTCTATAAATAGGTAAAAAATAATAATAAAGGAGAAAATTCCAGACTGTGATGTACTATGAAGGAAATAAAAAAGATCATCAGACGGAAAGTAATTGGAGAAGGTCATTTCAGGAAAGGTAGTGAGGGAAGACCTTTCTGAATGTTCTGAAAAGAAAACATTTGAACTACAACATGAAGACTGAGAACGAACCT
>NW_012147189.1:9744781-9761553 GCF_000956105.1 Propithecus coquereli | reverse complement strand
ATTTCTACTTAGTCCTGTTTTAGATAATTTCAGCCTATTTGCTCTTAACATAGGTTTTTCCAGCTTTTTCTCCTTGATGATGTGATGGCAATTGAATTTATGTAGTGGACTTTTCTCCAAGGATCTAAGTCTATAATATTTATTGACCGAGGTGTCCAAATATATTAGTAATTCAATGTTGATCAAGTTTAATACAGCCCAGAGTTAAAGGGTAATGGGTGGTGTAGAAAGCACAGAAAATTGCCACATTTATTGGAGGAGTTGTGTCATTAGTCATGTTCCTTTAGAAATGTTCACAGAACAGAGAAAGGAGGACTCTGAATTGGAGAGGTAGGCACAACTAGCATCATGAGGTAATGACAGCGTAGGACAGAATTTCTGTGGGAAACAGCAACAGCAAACCACACAGATTTCCATTCTCTACCTAGTGAAGGAGATTCTATTGTGTTGTACAGAATGCCACTTCTTGCATGTTAAAATACAGTTTTATTCTACACATTGTTTTTGTACTGTTGGGAATGTTAGTCACTTTCATGTGCCTCTTTTTTATATGCCTGTCAGGGAGATGTTGGCAAGTTCACACACCTTTAATAACATTAAATTAATTCCCTGCAGAGAGCAAGCAGAATAGTTTTCTTTGTGCAGTGTTATTATTCTCATTTGCAATTGTGGCTTATGCCATGGGGAAGAGGTTGACTGTCAAAAATGTGAAATTTTCAATATTTAATGTAAGCATTTTAGGACCCCAGATATGATGTTTGTTATGTAATCTGCACGCACAGTTTTGTGAAGGGAAACTGTACCCTGACTGGCTTGAGAGTTGAGTCATATCCTGCGAATCCAAAGCAACGGTATTTGAACATCACGGGTTCCTCTTACTTTCATTCTAAGTCGCTGCAGTTGAGAGCAGCAAGTGCTCTGTGCCAGGCTGTTGCTAGCACTTGGAGGTGAACAGTCTCTCTTGCTGGTGTTCAGTGAAGAAAGGCAAGTCTGGATATGTAGTTCTCTCACTGGAGTAAAAGATGTTTTGTTCATTTCTAATCAACTATGCTAGATAGCTGCAAGCTGAAAACTGCCTGCAATTTGCCATTTATTTATAATAAGGTAAGTACCATATTTGGGTTTACTCATTGGATGTGGCAGCCTTGAATTCATGTGGCAGTTTTAGTATCTGATTGCACCTCAGAAAACGCTTTCTCACAGGGTATTGAGGGTAGCATTTGAGATTCTAATGCAAATAATTTTAAATTTATAGTATAATCCACTTGTGACATACTTAGTGTAATAGATTGGTTGTTCCTTTTATGGTAGTTTTTTAGTGAAAAAATCATGCCTAAGAAAGGGAAACATTGTAGTAGCTTTACATCTGTTTAGTTTGTTGTTGTTGTTTAAGGATTAAGTAGTACTGGTGTCTTAATTTTTTTCTTTTTGCTATTCTATGATCTCAGTTAAAGCTGGTACATACATAAGATTCATATGATTATGTTTGAATTTTATTCTGAATCATTGTAGCCTGATAACTTTATTTCTCCATTGAAATAAAAAGTGGCCTTAGAAAGTTTGAAGTAGAAAAGTAGTGAAAGCCTCTGGCTCTTTCATATTTGGCTTTCTATTTAAGTGAAAAGCCATCATATTTATAAACTTCTGATTGATCTGTTTGTTTTAAAATGTGTAAGAGCTTGTTTATCACAGCCTACTTTCTCAGTTGCTGCTGGAGACACTCTCATACAAATTGTGCGGCTAGAGAAATCTTTGAACAGAGTGTGAATGAGAGGTTTGATTAAAGCTTGCTCAAAGGTTGATGTGAAAGAGATGAATGTTGTTTTGCCTTTATATTGATTAAAGGAATAACATCAAATCAAAGTTTAAGGTGATATCTGGTATCACATAACTTTGGGCACTCATTGAAGTCCCTTAAAATCCTTTGAGGTAGAAAAGGTTAATTTGATTTTGAGAGCTATAGCTGTGAATTCGCAAGATATTATAATTTGAGGTTTTCAAAATTGTGTCTACTAACAGTTGGCATTATGAATGCTTCCTCTCTTCTTAATTGACTTACTGTCATGCTTAGGGATTATTTCAATTCTATTCAAAATTATACCCACGACAAAATTGCTAGATTCTAACTAAAACATGGAAATTACCTTTCATTAGATATATATTCAGTAGTTCATGGTTTTGCAAAGGTCAAAGGGTTAATGAGCTGATGGAAAGCATGTGATTGTCCTCATTTTCAGAGGGGAAATTACAATTATTTCAACTTCCAAACATATATTTGAAGGCAATATTTCAAATCGGAAAAGGAAAGCTTTAAAGAAAATGACTTAGCACTATGAGAGCCTTTGGGACTTTTAATAGTGAAAAGGCACATATCCCAAAAGACCATAATATAAGATGTAATAAATAGACTACCTTGGTGCTAGATTATACATTAAACTGATTTTTTTGCCTGGACAGGGAGGGAGCTTATTCTGGTCAGTCAAGTATCATGCTTAAGAATTTTTTCTTAGTCTATGTGTGAATTATTAAACGTCAATCAAAAGAATAGCATACCTATGTCTACATCAAGACAAAAGCATAGTTTATTGTACTTTGCATTGTTTGAGAGGCTTAATTATGGATGAAAGTGGCCATGAAAACTATCATTATGACTGGCAAGTCAGACTGATAAAACATTATCAAGTTTTTATAATATGCTCTGTTTCAAATATAGACTTAATAATGTATGGCATTGTACAGCCCACTGGTAGTTACCTGATTAGATTATTGAGGCATCTTGTTTCTCCTTCTTCGTTTTGGTTGCCCCATCCTTTGGCTGTTTTTCTGGTTCTTTGCACTTCCAGAAGGGGTGTGGGTAATGGGCAGGGAGGGAGAAGGAAAGAGGGGACAGAGAAGGAGAGGGAGAAAATCTCAAATGGTGTAATATTTCTGTTTCTTGCCTCTCACGATGGTCTTGATGAGGAAATCAGTCAGGAAGAGGTTAGATATAACGGCTAAAATGAGTCTTTTGGATAACTTGTGGATTTCACTTCTCAGGAAATGCCTTGACCTCTGAGATGAACAATAATTGGGAACCTAATTAGGGCAGACTTTCCAGACCTTACCTACCTCAGAGAATTGTTGCAGAAATGAAAAAAATAACATCTGTTGTTGTATTTTATTAACTTTAAAGTGTTAGACACATTTTTGAGGAATTGTTTTTGAGTCTCCCTGAAGTGAAGGAGCTACAAGACATCAGAGATACTCGGAATTCCACTCAGGATTTAGTATATTTCTCTTTGGTAATGAAGGTCTCATTTTTTCTCCTCTTTGTAATCTATTTTTTGTTAATTTCCAATTTATATAAAAATATTTTGCAAAGATGAGCTTCAAAAATAAAAACTCAATTTTACTTAAGCCCCAGTGCTCTTGGAAATTTCAAATAGCTCCAGGATTCTCCTTCTCCCTCAAAACCTATTTTTTGAGTGGCAAATTAAATGTTACTTTCAAGCTAAACTCAACATATGATTTGTCTCAGTTGGGGACTGCATTATCAGAAGCACATAGCATGACATTCTTTATTTAAATTTTTTTTTTTTCTTTTAAGTAAGGCTTTGAAGGATTTATATGATGAGGAACCACAGAATAGGAAGAAATTTTTTTTGTGGAATGCTTATTCTGACTCCTGAAAACTAAATCTTTCTGGATTTTTTTTTTTTTTTTTTTAAATCCTGTTGTCTCTAGTGAATCCTGCTAGATAGCAAAAGCAACGTACTTGTTGGGGAAAATAAGTAGAAATAATTGCCCCATCTAACTCTGAAAATCAGTTATGAAGCTCAAATGAGACTGTCGATGTGACAATGCTTTGCAAACTCCATGGTGCCCCTAAATATCATTATCACAGAGCAAGATACACACAATTATATATTTGGAAGGGAACTTAGATGTCATCTCCAATCTCATTTCACAAAGCAGGGAATTAAGGTACAAAAGGGTTAAGACAGATCCTTGTTACACTTAGCAAGTATCTGAACGACCTAAATCTGGAATCTTTTTGCCTGCCCAGTTAGCTAGAAATCAATCAGAAGGTGAGTTGTTTCTTGTGTACTACTGTTGAGGTGGGTTTCTTAATAAATAAATAATATTTTCCAAATATTGATGAATATCCTTATGGGAAGCTATATTCTTTGTAGAATGTTTCACAGAAGACATATTGCCTCCTTTGCGGGTTTTGTGGGCTGAGAATTCTCTGTTTCGTCTAGATTGATGAAGCATGTATTTGTGGAATGATTATCAAAATAAAACATCTGACTTTTGCAGTATTTTAGCTATTGCCCTCACGCGGGTGTCCAAGTCCTTACCTTGGAAGTGAGCCATAAAAGTAAACATGCTTAACGGATAGGGGTAGATTCTGTAGCTTTTAAAACTGAAGGTGGTATTGCAGATTTTTTAGATATACTGTATTTGTTAAAAGTATTTAACAAAAAAGAGATTCTCCAAAAGCTTACCTTTTAAAAAGAGATAAGGAAAATTTAAATTACCTATGAACTTACAACCATTTCTGTTAGAATTGAACTGGCTATTTTATATTTATAGAACTCTATTCTTTTTCAGGGCAATTAGAAGGGAAAAAGATGACTTTTCACAATTATAGAAGTAAATGACATATATCCTACTATACAATGAACACAATAGGTTTGAAAAGAAAATTTTGCTTTAAAATCTCTTAACACTAAGATTTAGAAGGTAATTAAAATTTCCTTGTGCTGGTGGTATTAATAAAGGTTATTCCTTCTAAGAATTCAAAACATGATCATTCTTTTTAATAAAAAAATTAACTCTTACAAAGTTTATGCTATCTTCATACCCTGTGCTGCAACCTATAGTTTCAAAAGCTAAGTGGGATTTATCATCATGCTATTTTATGAATAAATTCTAGCCTTGCTTTGTAATAAAGTTCATGTTTGCTTTGATTCTAAGAACTATATGAATCTGCTATATAACCAATAGGAGATAAAGGAAAACAGATGAGATAAATAGGTATGGGTCTTTAAATTTTTTTGCTAAATATAAATGCAATGGGATAGTGTGTGGTCTAAAGGACAAAACCCTGGCTATAGGAATGCAGTGGGAAAAATCAACACTTCTTTATAACATCAACCCTTTCTTCTGGTTTTGGAAGTGACAATGAAGCCCTTGTTTTCTTTTGATTGTTGTTTTTCTATCACCACAAAGTTGGGGAAACAGTTGAAAGCCACGTAACAATCCCATACATCTTGTAAGTGCTTGGTAAATTGATTGGTAATCTGATGAACATCAGGGTTCATATGAAGCATTTTGAACTCAGTAGAAGAGTCCATAGATATGTCCTTGTTATAAGTGCTGAGACTTGTAATGAGTATCTTCTTGAGATAAGCCCAAGTAAGAAAGCTTTGGAAATGATTTATTGGATTTTACTTCCATCTTAATTTAGTAGAGATATTCAAATTAGTCACTTGGTCTCCATTTGTTTGAGTCATTTCACTAGTGGGATGGGATTAGTAATATTTATTCATGGCAATTTACAGCATACCCAAATATAACAAATCAAACTCCAAATCTCTCACTCCACAAGCATGCCTCTCCAAGATAAAAATAATAATAAGGTCTAGCATTTAAGTCAGACTGTATAATAACTTTTTATGAACTATCTAATTTATTTTTCTTACAACAACTTTATGAGATTTGGGTACTATTATTATTCCCTTTTTACAGATGAAGAAACTGAAGTATAAAGAAATTAAGCGACTTATCCCCGATATCGTGCAAATAACAGTAAAATGAATAGAATTGAACCTAGTAGTCTGGCAGCAGAGCCAAGAGACTGAATCCCTTAATTTCAGTAATTTGAAATGACTACCATAAAGTGCTACAGAGAGGAAAAGAAATCTTCTTAATGTTACTATATTTAATCATTTTGATGTCCACAACACTCTCATTCTTAGGGAAACCCAGCCTTTCTGAACAGAAATGTACGGGGGACTAGTACTTGTGCAAAATGTGTCTGTAATGAGCAAACATGGAGTTCTCCTGGGTGATGATGGTCTTTGGTGATAAAAAAACATTTCCCTTTTTTTGTTGTTTTTGAGGTGGGGAGCGTGGCAGAAGCAGTTTTCAGTGTATACGTAGTCATCTGATACTGTCCCAGGAAAGCCTGTGGAAGATTAAAGTCATGTCTCCTTTTCTCTGTACATGCCCTAAACATTTCCTGATGAAAGTCATTATTTGGGTGAAGGAGCACATTGAATGAATGGTAGAATGGAGACGTTTAAGTCCATTACGCAGATAGGTCCATTGTGATCTGCTTTCCCCAGAGACTCCACAAATTATGCTTGAAATTCTTGAGTAGTTTTGAAACTTTTATGTTTCCTCAGGTCTTGCATACAAGAACTTGCTTCACAGTGTTGTGTCCCCTTAGTGCTAGCACAGTGTCTAATGCCTAATAGACCCTTAGTAATGTTGCCTGGCAAGCTGACTGGCTGGTTGGGTGGATGGGTGGGTGGATGGATGGTAAGGATAAACCAGGGTATCCCCAGATCTGCTCCGAGTCATGACTTATGTATCTGACACTGGATTGGGACCAAACTCTCACTGAGCATGTGGGCACAGGGGAATGATACGTGAAGTGTGAAAGAGTTTACCTCAGTTCATCTCATACTTTCTCCTCTGATAGTCTTCAGTGTGGAATAGACATAGCTATAAGTCATTTTTTATGACTTTTCCCACTGTTTCATATTAGGTTTTGAAATTACATATAATGAACCATAATTGCTTCACCACCTTGATTCAAAAGCTTAATGTATGCAAATATATAATATATATTTATATACATTAAATATATGCAGAGAGAGAGAGACAAAGAAATAATAAAATTAAAATGTCAAAGTAAATTTGAACACCTAAATTAATGGAAATTGTCAGTTTGACTATTTTAGAATTTATTGTGAAAACATAACCAAAATGCAGGAGAAACAATTAAGGCAGAATATTGGAAAAAAGAAAGGTATTTTTAAAATCATTTTTTAATGCTTGTTTACAAAATATATAGTCTTTCTTTCAATCTTAGAATGGAATCTTTCTTTCCCACAAAATTTCATTAGAGAGCTCAAACTAAGAAGTCTGAGAATCAAAATTTATTTGGCACAATCAGTCAGTTGAGAATGATGGTTTCCAAAATAAGGATGGTGACTAAGGGCTTGAGTTAGGAAATTCTGCAGGCTTTGGAGAGGGTATTGAGATGGTTATTGTTTCAAGTTTTCAAGGGGGGGTGGTGCAACACAGAGAAAATTTTCCTGTAAAAGTACTTGACCAAGCACAATTAAATAGGGTCAAGATATATCCAAGTTTTACACAATGGAAACAACTCCATTGGGAAAATTATTCATTTGGCCTTGACCCAAAGCAATCGTTAAAAATAAAAAACGAGAAAAAAGAAAAAGAAAAAAAACACCCCAAAAGGATAGAATCATTGGATAGATTTTCTTTTCCCTGGTCCTGAAAAAAATAGCATATGGTCACTATTTGAGGACATTCTATTCCTTTATGTATAGGCACCTGTATTATTTGAAATGTATTTCATTCCAGTGGCTCACTGTTTTCTAAAAGTGATTTTCCTAGCTTAGAAATAGCATTTTCCAAGTCATTACCCTGGCCCACAGGAGACCTGAATTCCACATAAGTACAGTCTGAGACTCAGTATCAATATCCCTCAATGAAGGATTCTTCGAACCCCTCTCACATCTTCCAAAAGTCTATGAATTATTTTAGGATAGGATACCTTTTTTGTCTTTTTTCAGTTTAGTGGTTCCTATGAATCTTGAAATTGATTCTGAAACAATTACTTCCAGGTTTATGCACCTGGGAAATTTTGCCAAATCCATGCCTGGAATTTGAGAAATGTTTATGCTTAACATGAATGAATGAATGAATGGCAAATGGGTACAGTAGTACTTCCAGCCCCACCTTATCCACAGTTTCATTTTCCAAGGTTTCAAGTACCCGTGGTACAATACAATAAGATATTTTGAGAGACAGAGAGACCACATTCATGTAACATTTATTACAGAATCTTGTTGTAATTGTTCTATTTTATTATTTTTATCTCTTACTGTGTTTAATTTATAAATTAAACTTTATCATGAGTATGAATGTATAGAAAAGAACATAGTATATGTAGGGTTCAGTACTATCCATGGTTTCAGGCATACACTAGGGGTGTTGGGTTGTATCCCCCATGGATAAGGGGGGGACTACTGTAGTTAAATGTGTAAATAGCTACAAAGAATCGTTAATACACCAAATATAAGAAGACTTTGTAGCCTTATTACTGGTTTTACATCACTGATAAATTATACAGTATATTAATGTTCAAGAGTTTTCTAAAGGTATAGTACAATTCCAGAGGTATTCAGATTACCACCAGGAAGCCACTGATAATGACAATCGTCACTTTTGAGAAAAAGTGTTAGGATAGCTATTGTTTCAAGTTTTTCAAGGAGAGGAAAGACAGAGAAAACTCTTTTATAGAAAAATATTTGATCAAATACAACTAAGTAGGGTTGAAATATATCCAAGTTTTAGACAATGGAAATAAATCTATCAGGACAATAGGCTTCTTTCTGGATTCCACGTGGGAGCTGCTTTATAACAAAAGACAGAGTCCTCATTTAGGTGTTTTTATATATATGGTATTATTACAGTTTTTTAAAGAAATAAGCCAAGGATTGAAAGCTACATTTGCTGTATTAAAATACTTTTCTCATTATATCCTGACCTCTTCCTCATGTATCTAATTAGGTTGGTGCAAAAGTAATTGTGGTTTTGGACCATGAATTTTAAATCATTATAACTAGGCTCAAACACATCTTTATTAATCAAAACAGCAATCATTACAATCAACACATTTTTGCCAATGAGAAATAAGTTTGTTTATTCCTGTAGCATAAAAATCTGTGTTTCAGATTCCATGAACTCTTGGAAAGAATTTTCTGCATCCTGCTGATTGTGGAAGTGTTTACCCTACAAAAAGTCGTTGAGATGCTTGAAGAAGTGGTAGTCGGTTGGCGAGAGGTAAGGTAAATATGGTGGATGAGACAAAATTTCGTAGCCAATTTGTTCAACTTTTGAAGGGTTGGTTGTGCCACGTGCAGTTGGGCGTTGTTGTGGAGAAGAATTAGGCCCTTTCTGTTGACCAGTGCCAGCTGCAGGCATTGCAGTTTTTGGTGCATCTCATCAATTTGCTGAGCATACTTCTCAGATGTAATGGTTTTGCTGGGATTCAGAAAACTGTAGTGGATCAGACTGGCAGCTGACCACCAATGACCATGACCTTTTTTTGGTGCAAGTTTGGCTTTGGGAAGTGCATTAGAGCTTCTTCTCATTCTAACCACTGAGCTGTTTGTCACAGGTTGTCCTATAAAACGTACTTTTCATGGCACTTTACAATCCAATCGAGAAATGGTTCATTATTGTTGTGTACAAGAAGAGAAGACGACACTTCAAAACAATTTCTTTGATTTTCAATCAGCTCATGAGGCACCCACTTATCGAGCTTTTTCGCCTTTCCAATTTGCTTCAAATGCTGAACAACTGTAGAACAGTCAACGTTGAGTTCTTCTGGCAACTTCTCGTGTAGAGGATCTTGTAGGATTCTTGTAAGAGGATCAGCTTCGATGATTGCTCTCAATTGGTCATTGTCAACTTCCGAGGGCTGGCCGCGATGCTCCTCATCTTCAAGGCTCTTGTGTCCTTTGCAAAATTCCTTGAACCACCACTGCACTGTGAGTTAGTTGGCAGTTCCTGGGCCAAATGTGTTATTGATGTTGCGAATTGTCTCCACTGCTTTACAACCCATTTTGAACTCAAATAAGAAAATCGCTTGAATTTGCTTTTTGTCTAACATCATTTCCATAGTCTAAAATAAATATAAAATAAATAGCAAGTAATAAGTCATTAGCAAAAAAACATAAAGCAAGAAATGCACATTAAAATGATGTATAACATAACCACATTTAAGAATGTATTCCAACATCAAATGACGAATTTCAACAATGCTGACATCACAATTACTTTTGCTCCAAACTAATACTATTTTTGCAAGTTTTCATGAAAGATTATTATTAGATTTTACTATTTTAATTGAAGTTTTATAAACAAAAATTAAGGAGAAAGTTAACTGAAAACCAAACATCGGTTTTATTTAAAACGTTCAGTTCAATCAGTAAAAGTAGTCCAAAGTATTGTATCAACTGTAAAATTTTCATGATCCTTTCCTGTACCTTAAATGTGTAGTTCATAGTCACAAAATTTTGAAAGTACAAGATGCTTTAGAGATCAGCTAGCTTAACTCTCTCATTTTGTAAATAAAAAACATTCTGACATAGGCAAATTAAATGACTTTTCCAAGGTTATACAGCCAGCTGCCCACAGAGCCAAGCTGCTCATGGGGTTCCTGCCATGTACTTCTGCAATCTTATTACTACGTCAGTCAATGAGAACATCATTATCTGAATTTTATATTCAATGGTGCATTGAATTTTTGCTTCTTATTAAAATGCTAATTATATACAGCATAAATCAATTTAAGCTTGACCTAATTTCCTTTTGGTCATGAAATATTTTTTTTTGGCCATATCAGTTTTGGAAGGGCATATTTTAACCACAGAGCCTACAGAAATGTTTCTTTATACCTGCAAGCTTGCCTTTGTTTTATTCACTTGGCACTGCAGATACACTTGTAATCACCGAGGTAGGTCTACATTTAACTACTCATGCACGTTTAAGACTGGTTCTACTTCTCCATCCTCTCCAGCTTTCCAGATCCTAAAAAACAATGCATAATCAAACTGAGAGCAAAACTTAATTATTGCAAATCATTGTATTAGTAAACAACACACATGCCTATCCAAATAATTTAAGAAAATAAATGGCAATGATTACTAAACAGTGCTCTATGACTAGTAACTGTACTTCCTTCAACAAAGTAGTAATGTCCTAGAAGTTGCCAGCCCTGCTGCCTTGCTGGGTAGCTCTTCCAGAAGCTGGGTGGCCACACCTGGCCAGCAGCACTTTCAGGTGCATGATCCACTACATCTTCAGGTGGATGGTGCTAAGGAGCTTGGCCTTCACCTTATAGGACAGTGATTCTTCAACTGCAGGGTGTGGAAGATTCACCAGGGAATCTTGTTCAAACTACATGCACCCAGACCTAGGCCTGAGAGATTCTGATTCATTAGATCATGGGTAGAGCTGAAGAATGCAAATTTTGAGAAAAGCACCCAGCCGATTCTAATGCACACTCCAGGCTGAGAAAACCTGGGGCACCAAGAAAGGGTTTCAAGGAAGGGGTTTCTAATGCTGCCAACCAGAGCAGGAAACACAGAATGGGAGGTACCTGAGCTTTTGTTCGTTTCTCATCCTCACCCTTCCACCTACAGATTTGCTGCTGTGTAGCACATCTAGCTTGCTCCCACCTCATAGCACTGTCATCTTCCATAGCTTGGAGGAACCTTTTGAGTATGAGAGTAACCATTTGGAAAGACATAGGTGAACAATAGATCTTTGTAGGAGAACAAACAGAACACCTGGCACTGAGATTCTAGTCAGGTTGTGATCAGCCACTTCCCTCTCCATACACAGTGAGGTCGAGGAGGTGGGTGGGGGGCAGTGCTGGGGGAGAATAGTGACAAAATGCAGCAATGAATGGGTGCACTCAGTCCTAAGCTGAAGGCTCCCAGCCAAGCCTTGGCAGCCAAGAGAAGTTGAGCCATGAGTCTGGGTGAAGAGAAATCTAATGAGGTGAGAAAGCTGAGATTCTGCTGACCAAAGGATAGCTTTGGCAAGTGCCACAGTGCAGGCTTGGTCCCACCTCTACCCAAGGCTGAGGGAGAATTAAGATGAACTCCCCGAAAAGGACTGAAGGATCAGCTTATAGGATAGCTGACCCACTGAAAGAAGGCCCTGTGAGCCACGACGTGACCACAGGGTAGTGTGTGTCACAAGCACCTATGACAAGAAGGGGACAGGGTAGTGTGGTCACAAGGAGCTATAACAAGGAGCAGAATGGGCTATGTGGCACAAGGCTTGAGAAAAGGTCTCGCCATACATCAATGAAGATAATTGGTGAGTAGAGTCCAGATTTGCAGCTAGAAGACCTGGGTTTAAATCCAGACCCCACGACATGTTGTGTGACTTTGAGAACATTATTTCACATCTCTAGTGTTCAGTTTTCTCCTCCTAACATGAGAATAAAAATACCTTCTTTGGAACTAGTAATAGTAAGTCTGGATGCAGAGTGTAATGTGGGCCCCGTCGTGCTGCCGATATTTTCACCTGGTCAGTGCACAAACACTTTCCAATTATAATTCAAGCATACACTGGTCTAGTGGTCTGCGGAGTCATCAATTCATGGGAGACAGTCTTGGGCAAAAAATTGCAGTTTGTACTAGACAGAGTGAATTTGACAAGTAGAGTGATTTATTGGAATCATCTTTACAAGCTCTTGCTTATATTTCCTCAGCTTTATGGAATGCAGGAGCAGCTTGTCAAGCTCTCTAGATAGGACGTGGGGTCCATTGGTTTTTCCAGAACCAAAGCCAAATATGCTTAGTAGCGACATGCCAACTGGCCCCCCAGCCACACACACGCACACCACACACACACACACATAGGAAAATTGTAATGAATAGTCTCAGAGTCTCTGAGTTAAGAAACCTGTATATCAGTTAGACATGTTTACTTTAAAGACTTATTTTTCTCATGAATCTACTAAAATTTCCCTGGCAGTTTTCCTATATGGAAGTTCTGGAAAAGAGTACAAAATAGATGGACTTTCACATGTACATATTTCTGCCTGTTGTTTTCTTGGAAACCTAGCAGAGAAGTAAAATATATAACTCACCTCTATTATATGATTGCCAGATTTTAATAAAAATGTAGTCAATATTAAATTTTATTTAAGGCTGCCTTCTTTATGTGGTTATGAATGTCACTTGGTTTTTAGACACATTAGTCTGTGCAGTGGCCACAATTACTTACACAGAGTGAAACTTTGAGCCCACAAGGTCCTCTATGCTCACGTGCAAGGCACTGGTTGTTCCAGTGCATTCCCCTCCATGCATGCAAGGGTGCGAGAATATTTTTTGAGAGCTTGTTTCCCAGAAACTGTAAGGACACAGATGGAGAACAAAATAGACACAATGTACACTAACAAATCATTATGAATATCATGAGTATCATGATATATCAAGTCATAAGCTATGCTGAGTGACAGCAGATAAAGTAGAAAATGATGTAGAGTACAATGGGGGAAGTTAATTTAGATTATAGGCTCAGAGAAGTCCTCCCTGAGAAAGTGACTTTTATGCTGAGATCAGAGATATGCAGAATTAATTTTGGTCTGCCCATTGTTTGAAAGCTTGTGAGGATTAGAGAAAATGTATGTAAAGTGCCCAGCACAGTGTCTGGTAGAAAAGGTATCCAGGAGATTCAGATCCACGCTGTTGCCTAATCAATGACTGCCAAGCCAGCTGGTGCTTTAGAGACCAGCTCGTGGGCTGCATGTGTGGCCTCGAGCTCTGGGTATGAAGGGTTGTAGGTATGCCAGGGTTAGCTGAGGACCCAGCTGGCCCACAGCCTTCCTGGTTAGCGTGCACTGAGCATGCTGTGTCTGAATTTCTGCTCAGATCTGCTTTGTTCAACATTTCTCTGCAGAGATGAGCACCCTTCCTTCCTCTCCCTTCCCCTGTGTTCAGTCCATTTGGCTTGCCTCTGGTTCCCTGCTTCCTTTTCTTGGGAATAGATTCATCTCCTGGTACCCCACAGAACTTCCCTTGAACCAAGATATTTGCATCTCCCAGATGAGAGATGGCAGCCTCTTCTCCCCCCACCCCCAACCACCTTATCCAGTTGAGGCACCTCACGTGCAGTCCTTCATTAACATCAATGAGCTTTATCTGCACCTTGCACTTTGTGGTTCCTACTTCTGCATTCATTCTCAGAGGGCTGGAACTAATGTGGGATGGATTCCCCAAGCCACAGCCCAGGCTGGCCTGCTCCATCCTCTCTCCACCCAGACAGTCTGCCCTTGATGGCCCCCATTTGGCACATGGGAAAGGCCTTGTGGGTAACTGGTGAGTTCCAGAGCATTGCTTCTGGGCCAGGGTAGTACAGGGCAACTTCCCAAGGCAGAGGAGACAGTAGTGGTGCTTGGATTGGGATCGGACCACGCAGGGCTTTGCTGAGAGCAGTGAGGCCGTCATACAGAGCGGACTGGGTTTGCAACACGCGTCAGAGAGTTGTGAGAAATTGGGAAGGAACCCGAGTGACTGTGGATGCTGAGAGATTTGTGCTGCAGAATTGGAGCCCCTTGACAAAGGAGAAGAGACCAAGATGAGGCTGGAGCAGGTGTTGCCGTCGCCAAAGGGCCAGGGGTGCTCAGGCAGCAGAAGCAGAAGCACCGCCGGCAGTGACACTCCAGCACCTGCCTGCCTTCCTCAGAGGACGTGGGCCAACCTGGGTTCAGGCCGGCATGACAGCACACCTGGCCTGGGACTGTGGCCTAGTGGGCCTTTCATGGACCTGGTGTTGGGCAGATGTGTATGAAGGGAACTTAGACCCCTCCCCCGCCAGAGAGTGCTTTGTTGTGACGTGAAAATGACACACTCTGCCACAGAGGACAGGAAGATAGTTCCTTCCCCTCTTTCTGGTTTCGAAGGTTTGTGGTTTCCAAGCTGCTGGAAGCACTCATAGAAAGGGAGGGTCATTTATTTTTCTGTCTGAAGCGCCCCCGACAGCGAGGAGCCAAAGGGCGAGGAGCACAAAGAAGAGGTGCTGTGAGAAGGGAGGCCTTCGTTGCACCTGCGTGTGTTTTCTATTTTCAGACACCTACAGACATTAAGCATATCAGATTCTGCCCTTGCAGATAAGTCACCTGGCCTGTGTCATCAACATGTAGCATATTTCTCTATACTATATGTTATCCTGTTTAAAAAAAAAAAAAGAGGGCCATGCTCTCAAAGGCTCAGGTGACTAAGGAAAGGTACTTGGAAGCAGTTTCTTCATTATGTTTAATGTAGTCAGTGTGGCTTGTTCATGGAAGACCCCACAAAGCCAATGAAAACTGTCATCGGCAAAGTTCAGGATGCATAAAAATGTTTATACTTTGTAGCCTCTAATAGTATGTTATGGTCAATATCTCTTATCGCTGTTTTTATTCAGTGACCTGCCAGCAATTTGACAGAGTTCTTGGAACTGCCTTGTTACTCACCATCACCCCGGCCCTTTCTTTCTGAGCAGTCACATTGGAGAAAAATAGGGCACATCAGAGAAAAAATATGTGACTCTACAAAAGACAAGCACATTTCTTTGGCTGTCAAAATTAGCTATGAAAATTAAGATTGAGAACATCTGTTTTAATTATGTATGTAGCACAGACTGTTCTGTTGTTTCACAGCCTCTCTCAGAAAAAAAAAAGAAAGAAAAGATACCTGCTAGTCTCTCACAATCTTCCCCGGGAGCTAAGTCTAATTCGCTTTTAGCTATAAAAATCTATCATTGATATTAAATAATGTCCTTAGGTGCAAATATTATATAAAATTGTTATAAGTTCTTATGCAGACTCTGTATTGTAAGATGGGAGAGGTCAGACTAAATACAGTAAACATAAATGTCAAAATGAAAATGACTGGCAAAAATGTGTTAGTTCAGTGTTTATAGTTAGGCTTAGAAGCTTTATTTTTTTGACCCAGTCATGAAAAGTCATGAAAAGCATAGGAATGCAAACTGACACCTAGAAAGCTGCTGGGAACAGCAAGGGAAGTGGAAAGGAACTAAGTCGAAAACAGATCCCAGCCAATGAGGCAGCTGAAGGCTTGAAATATTTATCACTCACCAAGTGTCCCAGAGTGTTAGACACTGTAGGAAATGAACTCATAGGGCCACAAGAGATCTTCACATCTGCCATCTGCCACTGAGGATGCTGACGTATTAGACTAGGCTCTTCTTGAATTTTTGTTTCTGTTTTGTTTTATTTTCATTTCCTTTTAAAAAACAATTGTGTTCAAATTCCTACATTTACTGTCCCTTAGAATTTAATGTTTATTTTCCCCTTCTGTTAACATTCTCTCTCTCTCTCTCTCTCTCCTGTGAATGAAATCCATTTTCTCTTGTTGGGTATTTCTTAGAGGGAACCTACCCAAGACATTATCTCTGTCCTTGAGAAGCTTACAGTCAAATGTGCC
This sequence comes from Propithecus coquereli, assembly GCF_000956105.1. Lineage (NCBI taxonomy): Eukaryota > Metazoa > Chordata > Mammalia > Primates > Indriidae > Propithecus > Propithecus coquereli. The sequence goes on along the minus strand of NW_012147189.1, from coordinate 9,745,297 downwards.
TCAGTTTATTTTCCATTCCTGCTGACTATTGTTTATATTTATCTCAACATGATTTAAATAGGATAATAAATAGAATAGAATAGAATAATTGCCTCTTTTTCCCTGTCAAAAAAAGAAAGACCTTTTTGAAAGATCAAATTAATGATTTTTAAAGTTTAGTTTAAGAAATAGGTTGTTTGACAGAGAGTGGAAAGAGGGTGACCTGAGGCTGGGGTGAGGGTGTGGGAGGGATGAGGAAAAAGGAGACGTTGATCAAAGGGTATAAAGTTTCAGACAGATGGGATGAATAAATGACAGTGATCTATTGCACTGCATGGTGACCACAGTTAATAATGATGTATATTTCAAAATTGTTAAAAGAATAGATTTTTAATATTCTCACCACAAAAAAGTAATGCTGGCGAGGTGATAGATATGTTAGTTTGATCGAATCTTTCCACAATGTATGCATAGATCAGAGAATCACATTGTTCCCCATAAATATACACAATTATTATTTGTCAATTAAAAATAAAT
>NW_012147189.1:9680797-9743950 GCF_000956105.1 Propithecus coquereli | reverse complement strand
ACACACACACACACACACACACACACACACTACATTTTCTTCATCCATTGTCGGACACTTAGGTTGATTCCAAGTCTTGCCTATTGTGAACAGTGGTGCAATAAACATGGTGGTGTAGATATCTCGACATACTGATTTTATTTCCTTTGGAAATCATATGATAGTTCTATTTCTATTTTATTTATTTTTTTTGAGGAACCTCCATACTGCTTTCCATAATGGCTGTGCTAATCTACACTTCCTTCAACAGTGTGTAAGGATTCTCCTATCTTTATATCCTCACTAACACTTGATATCTTTTTTCTTTTTGATAATAACCATTCTAACTGAAGTGAGGTGACATTTTATTGTGGTTTTGATTGTTATGCAGAGCTTTTTAGTTTGATGTAATCCCATTTGTTTATTTTTACTTTTGTTGCCTATGCTTTTGAGGTCTTATCCAAAAAGTCCTTGCCCAATGTCAAGAAGCATTTCCCTTATGTTTTCTTCTGTAGTTTCATAGTTTCTGGCCTCACGTTTAAGTCTTTAACCCATTTTGAGTTGATATTTGTAGTATGGTGAGAAATAGGGGTCTAATTTCATTCTTCTGCATGTGGATATCCAATTTTCCCAGCATTATTTATTGAATCATATATTTTGTATTTTATCTTTGCTCTGGTTAGAACCTCTAAAAAATGTTGAAGTGATGACAGTGGTTATCCTGTTTTTTTCTCAATCTCAAGGGAAATACTTTTAATGTTTTATCATAAAATACAAATACAGTATTTGTTAATTGCCTTTTTCAGATTAATAAAGTTCTCTTTTACCCTTGCCTTGCTAGGATTTTTTAAATTAATGGATATTCAATTCTATCAAATGCTTTCCCTATATCTTTTAAAAAGATCATGTGAATTTTCCTTTAATCTACTAATTGGTAAATTACATTAATTGATTTTAATATAATTAAATCAATTATGCAGAGTCTTCTGCATCACTGGTGGAACTCAAACATTCTCATGAACTGAGAACTCATCCAAAATACTACCAGATTGTTGTTATTAGGGCCAAATACCTGTTAACTGTATAGATATTCATTTTTATATACACAAATGGGATATTTATTAGTAATCCACTAAGTGAGCTATTAAGGGTTATTAAAATTGGGCATTTGTGAATAAAATTATTAATAACATGTCACTAGATTCTGAGGATACAAAATTAGTAGACTCCCAAGAAGACCAGCTGTCATATCACAGCTGGCAGCACTGCATAGCTCCTACTGTGTACATGAGCACACATAGAGAGGCAGAATCTCCATGGATTTCTGGATTGAGGGTTTGTTATTGATGTATCATTAGTATCAGTTTTAGTTGATTGTGATTGTCAGTTATAGCTATTGTTATATAAATTGCCATCAGTTTTCTGTGATTATCAATTTCATTTCTCATGGATTATCTGGTTAACCCTATAGTATGTACATATATAAACAATTCTTCGGAGTGTATAATATTCCTGTAACTAGACCTTAAGACATATATTGTAGTTTGAATATAAACTATTCATGCATTTAGCACTAAAGCAGATGTTCACACATTTTGATCCCATAGCGACGTTTCATGGTTATCACAGTTTTCCTCGCATTTCATCTCCTTATCTCTCACCGGAGCATAGGAATAGAGAGGGAAAGTTGGCTGTGGATTTATTTGCTTTTTTATAATTGTGTTAAGGTAGCAACTTCTATGGATTACATTTTAGAGAACTCCAGGAGTAAATATTCTACAATAAAAACATAGTTTAAATATTCTTTAAGAAAATGAATGGCCACATTACCACCCCTGATTTGTTTACTGTAATAGAAACACTTCACAGGAGAGAGATATAGTACAATGAAGGGGAAATAGAAATGGAAATTAAAATTAAAAGAGCTCCGAGTTCTTCCGTTTGAGGTTGGAAGGTTTGGCTTTGTCCGGTGGTCACCTTCCACAGGATCACCATATAAACCCGCCCTCTTTTGTCATCCATAGGAGAATTCCTTTCTGGATGGATATTGGGGAAATTTGTTTTAAAAATTATGCAGAGAAAATTCTTTTTTAAAAGATCAATTCCTGGACCCAGCAATCATAAGATAAGATTGTCTGAACAATCACCATCATTTGCAGTATGCAGTGGAATGTATTTCTGTGTGCCTATTTGAATGTGGATAGATTTTTCAGGCTTGGAGATTTGTAATCACTGAATTAAATAATGGAGATGCCAGAAGGATCTGAACCAGGGACTGTTCAGTTCCTTCGACCCCATCCCATGCTGAGGGAACTCTTGAATGGGTTCAGAACACCATCCTCTTAATCGTATTCCTGCTACCTGATTGTCACATCTCTAAAGAAAACCGCAGCTTAACGTGGGGAGGGAATTACGAAGACCTTTACTTTTTTGCTTCAACTGGATTGCACACTGCTGTGAGCCTAAAAAGAGACACAATCAACCAAGAGCTGAGAGTCAGAATAAAGTTTGGGTCCAAATAAGCCATGATACATCAAGGCATTAACTGTGATGGGTTTTCCCAGCATCTAGTTTTTTTTTTTTTTTAACCAAAATATATACTCTTCAATAAAAAACATAGAAGATGCATATAGATTCTCTTAAATCTTGCTTGGGTAAGATTTTATGCTCTGCAAGTTTGTTTGCTAGAAATTGGGGTGCATTTTCCAACAGAAATAATTTTATGAATAATGGCCAACTTCCTAGGGAAGCCCACAAGTCTGTTTAATTCTATAAGCACATCAGAGGCTGAAAATAATCAGTTATTGTAAAGAATTAAATAGTATTGAGTCAATACTTTGACCAAACCCCATTCATTTAACAAATTGGTGGAAATGATAATTCTTGGATTCAAATCTCATGTCTAACCATCGCTTTGCTTCCCATTTTTTAAGTGCGAAGTTGCTAAATACAAGGTTAGATAAGTATCACAGCCTCTCTGAACCCAAGTTCTTCCTCAGAAAACAGGGTTAGTGCAGTGAGGAAGTACACAGGCTCTGGAGCCAGCCTGGGATCCCAGCCCAGTTCCCCCCACCCCTCACTTGTGGCTGGTTAACCTGAGGCATGTTCGCCGCCCTTCTGTGTCTCAGTGTCCTCATGTCAAGTGATGATTGCCATAAAACTGCCTTCTGTGCCGTTGTGAGTTTCAGATGAGACGGGATGCCAAGCACTCAACACAGCGCCTCCACAGAAGCAGCACTCGATAAATCTTAGTTATTGAAAACAACCTTGAGGGTTTGTGAAAATTGATATGGAAGTACATTGGACATGTACTGGAAGCAAAAAGGCCATGTATAAAGACAGAGAAAGAGAATCTTTTTAACCAATATGACTGTGAAAACCTACCGATATTTTTAATAATTCTCTTTTTAATTATTGTTTTTCCCTAATTTATCTGTTTCCATAATAGTTATTCCCTCTGTGTATTCACTCAGCCCGTGCTTTTTGGGGTCTTTTCTTTGTATTTGGCATAAAAGGGAACAAGAAAGATGTCAGAGAATCAGTGTGGCTATGTTCATATCAAACCATCTTCCTTAACTAGCGTGTCCCCATCATAAGCCGAATTGAGTTGCCAGTTGATGAGAAGGACTAACAAAAACCTGATGACTTCATGCTGGGAATTAAGAACGAAAAAACAAATGTAGCGTTGAGGGCAGATTCTTCTTTAAATTCTGTTTTAACATATCATCTGAAATTCTAAGTAGAACGAAGTCAGTTTGGATAGACCCATAAACTACCAACAGAGGGTATAATTTTTTAATTACTACAAAAAGGAAAAAGAGTCATATTAGTCCTTTCTTTGGTACACCTACAAAAGTGACCTTTTTTTAAAAAAAAACTTTTTCAGTCTTCTCAAGTTTAGGAATAAATTATGCTTTGTAAGGTTGTTTGCTAGAAATTGGGGTACATTTTCCAACAGAAGTCATTTTAAGAATAATGGCCAACTTCCTGGGGAAGCCCACAAGTCTGCTTAACTCACCAGTTATCAAAAGTGTGTTGGTGATGTTCTAACAGCTCCGCAGAAACTGGCCACCCAGAATGCCAGCAATGCCCTGCTGACACAGGGCCAGCTTCCTTTCTTCATCTCTTGTAGGAGGTGGGTTGGGCCCCCCTCCAGCTCCAGGCACATGGAGTGGCTGTTCCAAAGAGACAGAGATCTCATCTGGAGGTGTGAAGAGTGTACTGATGGCTCTAGAAACCCGGACGCTAAGGAGACTGGGAAACTAAGGAGCAGCTTAAGTGTCAGCGAAGACCAGCCAGGGGCTTAGGATCTGCGACCTGATAAAAACACTTCTTATTTCCAAACTGACTCCTTGAATGTCTCTTTTCTATCCCACCAAAGACCATTAAGCTGCCTTCTTTCCTTTTCCATTGCCCCAATTTGTTGCTCCTTACCTGGGTTTCTCTCCATCCTGGGTTCACAGAGTAGAACAGTATCTCAAGTTCCCTTCTCCCTTGCCTTAGAAAACATAGTCCCGTTTGAGAAAGTATGAGGGATTTTACTTTGAGCGATAAAAAAAAGCTGCCTAGAAATAAAAAGTGTCCTAATCATGCTTATCCTTCCCTCACCCCATCCCATGACCACTGTCACCACCCTGCTCATCCCTACCCCTCCTCCCCTCTCTTCTCCTTTTCACTTTGATCTGGGGGAGATAAGGTTCTTATGATATAACTTAGGGCATGAAATGGACTCAACTGAGATTTCTGCACTCAATTTGGAGGATAGTCTTAATTCTTGCATACGTATGCTCATCACCAGAATGGCAGGAGCTTCCGAGCCTGGGTCCCAGTGAAGGGGTGGTGTCCTGAACACAAGAGTTTGAGATGGGAGTGGGAGACGTTGTTGAGTAGACTAGCACAGGGGTGAAGGAACTGTGGATTTTTAAAAAGAGAGTGTCAAAGAAATTCTTGGGCATATCATTCTTCTCATCCCCTACAGACCCCGTTCGGAGTTATCCCAGGTGAGGTACAAGGAAGAAAACATCGTCCTGGGTAGCAGGGAAGAGCCCCACAGTCTTCCCTACGTGGAAATCTTTATCTCCACCTCTTCCATCTATTTTTCATTTAAATCTACATTGAAGTGGCATATTTTAAGTTTGTAGAAGGCTTAATCATTATAAAAATGCTTTCCCATGCAGTGTTTTATTTGAACCTCATAACAGTTGTATAACGTAGGTCAAGGAGGTCTTAGAGGCCTTATTTTATTGACGAAGAAGGAAGGGTTCAGAGAGATTGAGTTGCTGAAGGTCACACAGAGAGTGTCTGGTGCAGATCCAGGACTAGAATTCAATCATTCTTTCATTTTTTTCCTTCATATTAGAATTCTTCCTCATAAATCCAGTCTCAACTCATGAGATTAGCAAAAATACAATAATGTGAATAAGTTTAAATTTTTTATGTTTCACTGACTGTGCAAAAACTTTTTTCTTAAATTATTTTTTAAACATTGTAATATCCCATTAAATTCTGTTTTCTTCCAAGAATCAACTGTAAATAAGTTATGCATCTGAATTTTCTAGAAGACTATTAATAGATTAAGAGAGAAGAACTGAAGCCTCAGCTAATTTATTCCATTAAAATTTATCCCATTAAAATATGAGTAGCAAACTGAAGTCTGTAAAAATTGCAGGGTTGAAAATGATTCCAGTTAGAACATTGTTTATCTGGAGAAGCCCAGTTGGGTTTTGTTTTTGTTTTTTGTTTGTTTTCGTAATTTAATTAAAATAGACTCAATTAATAGAAATAAATTTACTCTTTTTTATTTTTTTATAAACAAACCTCCAGTTGTTGGAGTAAGTCCCATGAAATGGAGATGGAGAATAAATGTTGTTCAGGGGATGCTTCTCTGGGTCTGATTACCTCCACGCCTGCTTCCCATGCTCTGGTTTGACATTTTGCTGTTCATTGGCGTTCCACCTGAGCCTGAGAAGGGAAAATACTCTGAAATATTAATAGCACTCGGAGAGCTTCATTTGTCTCTGCGTTGTCTGCTCTTGAGAAAAGTGTGGGGTGCTAAGAGCCACCTAAAAGTATATACCAAGATGAAGTTTGGGAGTATTTGTAAATTGGGACTATTCCAGTCCCAAATTACGAAGAAGTTTGGGAGCTATTTGCTGAACAAAACAGAGTTATTGTCTGAGAGACAATCTCAATCTCTATTTAAAGATGCATTTTAAAAATAATTTAATAGTTGTGTAAATTTCTGCTGAGTGACTTTCTTATTTCCTAAGTGGCTTGTGTGCTCTATAATCTGATGTTAAATTTTATAGTAAATTATATCTAATATAGAATTACTAATACTAATTCATAAAAACTAAATTACATTCACTGGCCTTTATGATTCCAAATGATTCATTTCCCCATTGCATTACATTGCAGGACAAAATAAGAGTTTTCAAAATAAAAAGAACTTTTTCTCACAGTGGTTTTTACTGCCCAGTTAAGTGTTTTTAAACATTTTTAAAATTGTTCCTTAGACACAATTTTTCTAACTTGCATAGTAATTTATATTATCCTTATTTTTAAGACATTTAAAAAAGTATAGAAAGTATAAAGAATAATAAATATCTGTTTCCATTCTTCATAATTAATAAATATTAATAGTTTGAAATACTTTTTCTAGTCTCATTTTCCTCCCAAAATAAAATATTGTGGGTAAAATTAGAGACTCTGTGGCCATGAATCTGGTATTTTTTCAATCCCCTTTTGATCTTCTTATATACATGTGTATATCCATAAGCAAAATATAGTATATATTTATGTACATGAAATCATGCTATATATTTCTCCGTAAGATGCTTTTCATACTCACTATTATTTCTTTGAGATCAGTCTTTGGGAATATGTATGCATTTGTGTGTGTGTGTTTTTTGGTTTTTTTTTGAGACAGAGTCTCACTCTTTTGCCCGGGCTAGAGTGAGTGCCGTGGCGTCAGCCTAGCTCACAGCAACCTCACACTCCTGGGCTCAAGCGATCCTCCTGCCTCAGCCTCCCGAATAGCTGGGACTACAGGCATGCCGCCACCATGCCCGGCTAATTTTTTCTCTATATATTTTTAGTTGTCCGATTAATTTCTTTCTATTTTTAGTAGAGATGGGGTCTCGCTCTTGCTCAGGCTGGTTTCGAACTCCTGAGCTCAAACAATCTGCCCGCCTTGGCCTCCCAGAGTGCTAGGATTACAGGCGTGAGCCACCGCGCCCAGCCGATGTGTGTGTGTTTTTGTATAGATGTATAGATTTGGAATGAGGGAGTTCATTTCTTTTAATGAAACCCTGGAGCAACAATATTTGGGAATTTAGAAAGTAGTACTTCCCCAGAGAACTGGCAAGAGTAAGATCAATAAGATAGGAATTATTACTATTAGAGCAGGACACAAATCATGAGCCCCAGTGCTGGAATTGAAATGCCAGGTGAGTCTACTGTGTTGCAAACAATGCAGAAATAAATATACTTACTAGAGACTCAGAAGTAAAACACCAATTTCTGCTCACCCCACTTACTATTAAGGAATTAATAGCCTAAATGCTAAAAGAAAAATTACATCGACAGTATGAATTAATGTTCGATAATTCATTTAAGTTGGAATATCATTGTGTCCATTTTTGATATTTTAAACTGCCATTCTGATAGCACACATTTTACCTAGATTATATACTTGTAAATCTTAGATAGGTAAGAAACCCGTAAAATATAATTTCAAAGTCACTGATAGCTTAACTACCATGATCTGATTTTCCGCAGCACCTTTTTCTTAAATATGTTTCTACCCACACTGTCTATAAAGTTTCCTTTTAGCAAGATATGTCTACAATGGGAGAATTTTGAAAAACGCATTAATGAGATTTTAAGTATAAGCATTCTTCAAATGGATGTATTAAGAGCTAATAATTCCCTCTAGCTAAAATATTAAATATGTGAAAAATCAAGCCAACAAAGAAATTATTACATTCACAATTTTATATTACATTCCAAGTCATGTGTAATTTACTTCTACTCTTTTGTTGGATAATACTGACTTTTATATTTTGATCAATGTCAAGTATATAATATTAATTGCACAGTATGCACATGTGGACAAATATTCACATAGAAGTCTATTATCATTTTTATCTCACATAACTTATCTTGCATTAAAAGTTAAGGTATAGCATACTGGCCTTAAGTAAAGTCAAATTATTGCTTTTTGTTACAAACGATCATAATAGCTAACATTTATTCATTGTTGATATGCCAGGTATTGTCCTAGTTTTTTTATATATATATTGCTTCAAATTGTCTCCAAAACTCTGCCCAGTAAATATTATTGGTCCTACTCATACTTTACAAGTGAGAAAACTAGACCTAATGATATTAAGTAACTTACCCAAGAAGACACAAACAGTATGCAACACAGACAAGATCCAAACCTACATCTGTCAAACTCTGAAGCTAGTGCCATTTCTATCATACCACATTACTTCTTAGGAACACACAAAAGCTGAATAGACTATTTCTTGCTATGAGATGCACTTTCAGTCAGATCATCTAAGCTTAAGTACCAACTTATTGGTTACGTGAACTTGGACATGTTGCTTAACCTCTCCTTGTCTCAGTCTTTTTATAAAGCAGTTTTATAAAGATTAAAACAGTTAATATTTTTTAAATGCTTAGAAAAGTGCCTGGCATATAGGAGGTATTCAAACAGTGTTAATTATTAGTAGTACCATCAACTATTTAATATTTCTCTCAATCTTCAATACTCCTGGAGTTGTCAAGAACTTTTTATGTTGTTGAATATGTAAATCAATATTTCCCTGTATATATGCTATAGAAAATAAGGATTGATAATAACCTTGATTAGCTCAGGAGAAGAACTACAAAAAGGGAGGATCCAGCAAATGAAGTTTAAAATAAAGTTAAAATAGGAAACACTGCAATGGAAGAACTAATTGTTCAAACCAACAGAAAAGAATTTCCCTGAGCACCCACAGGTTGCTTTATAGGTAGTAAACTACCCATTAAAACGCACAAAAAGAAATATTAAAACTCCAGCATGTGTATCAAATACATGGCAATAAAAATACACTGTAGACTTATGTTTTTCCCTTGGTATCTGTTAAGCCCAAGTAGATGGGCCGCTTTGTAAACGTCTATGTCTTCTCTTTATTTGTTCCCATTAATACCCAATGCGTTGGCTTCCATACAGTGGGAATTTGATCCATAGTTAACGGCAGGTGTCAGGAGGGACTCCCACTTATGTAAGGCATGGAGTATCAAAAATCAGTCTGATCCAGGAATCATTCTGTAAGGAGTGGGAGGGGAGGGAAAACACAGGGGCCCATTATGGGTTCCAGAATCTTGATTGCATCTGTCAAATGGGTGATACCCAGTCCTCAGAGAGCTAAGTGAGAACTGGAGAGATTTTTATTTCATTCTTTTTTTTTTTAATCTTCTACAGGTCCTAATACAATGTCTTGCACAGAATAATGATTGCTAAATTGAATCATAGTTTATTCTTTTAAAAATTCCCAAGAAGATAATCGTCCTCATTCCTGTTCTCTGTTGCAAAATGACTTCGGTTTAATAGCTATGATGTATTGAGTTTGGCCTCTGGAGAAATGGAAACAAGACCTGTCCCCACTATTGCACTAACAGGGTGACCTTGGACAGGTTTCTTAAGCTGTGGGGCCCTTACTGTTCTCACTATTCCATTCTCTTATGTTGTATTCCTTGGGCATATTGGAGCAAGATAAGATCACTTAAAGCTTTAAATATTAAAAATTCCTAAAAGCAGATGAAATAAAAACTCAGTATTTCCTGAAGTCATAGATTAGAAGAATCATGCCAATCACCTGGGTGGATTGAGCAGCTCATTGTAGAGCCCAGGTGCTTTTTTTAACCAGATGCACTAGGTGATTCTTATAATAGGGCAGGTTTGGGACTTTTAAATGTACATAGAGGAGACAAGTGATTTCTATCCTCTGCCTAAGAGCTTTTTTAGTCTTAAATTCAATCTCGCTATATAATATATTCCTTCTATCTTTCCTTCAAGGTTCTGCTTTTCAGCTTCAAACATTTTCTTAATTCTTGACTGTCTCCTTCTGTCTTTGGAGTTGTGGAGGCAGCAGCACCAGCTTAAAAGGATTGTGTTGCAGTTTGCGAATCCAAGTTCGTTGCCTACTGCTTGGCAGCTAGCAGGTACTCAACAAACATTACTTTTTTCTTTTTGTGTTTCCTTTTGTTTCTCCTCTCCCCCTTTTCTTTCTGATACAAGAATATAGGTTAGAGCTTTGCTTCTCAGAGAGTGATCTGTGAGGGGCTTGGAGCTCACTCTGAACCAAGGAATCTTGATCTGTATTTTAAGGAGGTCTCCAGGTGATTCCTATGCACACTAACCTTGGAGAAGAAGGAATCAGAGGCTATCGGTGGCTGTGCTTGCACTCCTCACTGCTACCCAAAGAGAACCCCGAAGCCTATGCCTATGTTTAACCATAGTTTTGCATTCATATGTGAGCAGCACATTCACAAACCCTGTAATACCTTGAATTAATGTCTACTTTGGAATGCATGCTTTTACAGGGACTGAGCGGCTTATCATTCTGATTTAAACGAGGCGAACATATGCTTATTTAAACCCATGAAAAGAGCTCGTGCTTCATGTGCTCTTGGTAATATCTAGAAATAATCCTGTCACTTCAAACTTTGGTCTGCACTCCTCCAAATTATTGTCTTATGTCCCCGATTTACATGTAAAAATATGAAATGTTCACAAATACATTGTTTTGTGCCTGAAAACAGATCCATTGCTTTTTGAATAACAAATAGACTTATTTTAGTATTGAAAGTATTTCTCTGGCACATTTTACTTTGCTGTAATAATTTTTTAAGGTAAAGAAAGAGGTATGAAATGCTTTTCCCTGTTGAAATATAAGTTTCTTTTTATTTAAATGTCGAATGACCAGAATCAAGCAAAAACTCCAGGATTTTCTCCCAGGACTAAAACTCAGGTTTTTAAGTGGACAGCTACCCCAGTCTTCTTTTACAAAAAAAGCTTAATGAAATTTTATGTTTAGAAAGCACACATTAAAATTATAGCCCAGTATCATAATTTTAACCTGGGGCCCTTAGCAACCATGTCAAAAGCTTCCTTTGTCCATTGCTAATTTTATTCCTGGAAACCACCTCCCACCAGCACCACGGTTCTTCATTCTGGGGCCCCCTCACACCACTGCGACAACTAGAGGCTTCCTATAGAAGGGCTAGAGGATGGCAGCTTTAAATCTCAACATTGGAACATTTGGGGACTGGAAAACACAAATCAAATTTGTAAAAATGTAGAAAAGGAGCAGCAGGAGAATATTTGGAGTCTTAGCCTTGTATACCTGGGAAATACAATTGCCAGATAAAATACAGGAATTCCAGTTAAATACCACAAAAACACTTCAAATCATATCGGATCTCAAAGTTGAATATGCATAAAACTCTTTCTGAGCAAATTCCTGGATCTTATCCCCCAAGAGTCTGAATGATTCAGTAGCTCTAAAGTGGAACCCAGGCCATTGCCATAGTAACAGGCTGATGAAGGTGGTTTAGTGGACATTTTGAGAAATACCTGTTTAAATTGTTTGAAATTAATCCAACTCTATATTAAGGCTTATCCAGAAATTGGCGAATCTTATGTCAAAACTTCATAGGACTGACTGAGAACATAACCTACCTACTTTCCCAAAATTTCAGAATAAACTTAATTACACGCGAAGGTATTTGTCTTAGGATACCCCTTGCAGCTCATTTCTTTTTTCTTTTTTTAGCACATTCCTTCCTGTTGTAAGCAGTTCATTTCTTTATTCTTTCAATTTGTACTTTTTAAATAATGTGTAGAGATATAATATTTATCAAATATATATTTTATCATATTTCTATTAAAGTATAATAAGCCACTTGGTCAAGGATAGGGGATGGCTGAGACCAAGAGCTCAGAGGCTACCCTTCATAGACCAGCAAGTTGGAGAGGCCACATACTTCCTATAACCCAAGGAGGAAGTCTTGGTGATTAAAGAAATGCTAGCAGGGAAGTCCCCAGGTAGGTGGTAATTCAACTGAACTTCATCTCAGCAGGTAGATAGAATCACTGTCATAGGTTTGGGCAACCACTGGGGATCCATTCTAAGTATTTGGATTTATGAGCTAGTCTGTTGTTTCTTAGTGATTGAGGGCTCTGTAGGACTTCAGTATTTGGGAATATGGAATATTGAATAAGTATAGAGCCTCAGGCCTAGGGTAGAATTGGATAAGACTGGGGTTCAAGGCAGATTTTGGTCAAAATGCTTTTGACCAAACAGAGCCCAGTTCCTTTTACCAGAGTAAAAGTTTAAATAAATAATTTTTAAAAAATAAATAAATACAATAGAATGCTGAGTTGGTATGTATATTAGTTTCCTAGGCCTGCTCTAACAACGTACTATAAACTGGGTGGCTTAAACCACAGAAATGTATTGTCTCGCTGTTTGGAGGCTGGAAGTCCAATATCAAAATATCAGCTGGGCCATGCTCCTTCTGAAGGCCTGTTCCAGGCCACTCTCCTCTCCTAGCTTTTGGTAATTCCTTGGCTTGTGTCAGGGTAATCCAGTCTTCACACAGTATTCTCCCTGTGTGCATGTCTCTCTGAGCGCGTATTTCCCCTTTTTATGAAGATACCAATCATATGGTTTAGAGGCCTACCCTACTTCAGTATGACCCTGTTTTAACTAATTACATCTATAACAACCCAATTTGCAAACAAGATCATATTCTGAGGTACCAAGAATTAGAACTTCAACATTTGATTTTTCGTGGGACACAATTTAACCCATAGGAAAAAGCATCTTTGCCAAGGTAGGCCCAAGAGTCAAATATTAGCAGGCATGAGTTTGGCAACTTTGTGTAAAGATCCTGGTGTTACCTCCTGTGTTTTGGGCTGTCAAAAGAAAGCATGGCTTGGACCAAATGGTGAGGAGCTATGGTACCTGGGTTGAAATTGCATTATATATCCAGCTGTTGCTATGAGACACTTCGGAAGAGGGAACTTAGCAGTGTTCCAACAGGTTCCAACATGTGAACGTGACTGGTAATGTCTGGTGGCTTCATTCCCTCTCTCTTCCCCACAGCCCCATCCAGGCAGGTAAGAGGAAAGAAAAGTTCATTTTCCTTCCATACGTGGGAAATATGGCTGCCAGATAAAATATAGGAATCCCTGCTAAATTAGAACTTCAAATAAACAACAAATGTTCTTTATTAGCGTAAGTATTTCCCAAATATTGCACAGGAAATGCTTATATTAAAAAATTATTTATCTGAAATTCAAGTTTAACTGGGTAGTCTACATTATTTTTCTAAATCTGTAGCACCTAACGAGGTCAACGTTGAAAATGTTAGTCAAATGTTTGTTGTGATCTTGAATATTTTTATACCATATTCAGTTGGATTTTGATCTATGTGATTTAAGAGAAGATAGGGTGATAAAGGGTGGTTTTTTTTTTTTAACCTGGCAGCCATTACTAAGCTACTTTGCCCATTTTCAGGTGGAATAAGGAAAGTTTATTCTTTTTGGTTCTTTCGTTCTGCCTGATCCTAACACTTCTGTATTGGTTCGATGAATTTAAAAATACCATCTCTGTGTGTCCTGCTAAAGGACAAAATCATTAGATCATTATTAATAAGTTGTTGAAAACCAAATGAAGGGTTAAGTGAAGTAATAATTTCTTTTTACCAGGGGAAGCTATTTAAGTATAGAATCGATTATCACTTTCCTAGGAGTCAAGTTCTTTCATAACTATTATTTTGCATTTTAGACTTTTTAGTTTTAATGCCTCCGGATGCAATTTTATCCGTATTTTGTTTTCCCATGTGGTAGCATTCCATTTATTTAAACTATTTTAGAGTAATTTTTTAGCCTTTATGATATTTCAAGTTTTTATTTGTTCATCTGAGGCCCCTGTTTCAACAAACTTTGCTCTTATTAGTGGGTGGTAATTCAAACCTCCTCAAAAGAGTTTTGGCACCAGACTGGGAGGCTGTTTTCCTTAAATGAGAGCGTTTTTCTTTCAGAGGCAAATGTTATAAAATGTAATGGGAAGTGCTAATCCCAGAAGTGCCTTGCTGGCATTTTTTGTTTTGCAGACAAATGAGCTGAGGTTTAGCATCAGCATTGTGAGCTCCTCACACTTGCATTGGGTGAGGAAAGTAAGAGTCTGGGGATTCAAACGCATAATTCTTTAATTAAAGACGATGCCATTAAATAAAGTAGAGGCATGAAAGCAAAATAGCTAATGCCAAAACTCAGGAAGCTTTGCCACCTATGCCTTTCAGAATTCAATATATCCTAATACATACAAAAATTTTCCATTAGTGCAACTTTCTGGCTCTTTTCCAATGGCTGGAGTGGAGTTCTTTGGAAGAACACTCAAGCATCAGAGAGCTCTTTTCTGTATTATTTGACTTCCTTTTTCTTTTTTGCAAGGAGGAAGATGATCTTTTGTCACTCCCTTCCTCTCTCCATATCCCCTCCCCCTGGCTGATGGTGAATCAAATTCTAGAACTCTAATAGTTACTGTAACTTGTGATAATAAACATTCTCTTCAGCTAAGGAAACTCAGAATTGTGCCCTCCAGTCATTCAGCAAACAGCCCTGGGACATCCACCTGCTTCCAGTCCAGTACTTAGGCTTCTTATTCCTACGTATTTCTTTAGTGTCACCTTAGTTACTCAGTAGGTGGGAATTTAATGTTTTGGGCGATGGTAAACTGTCACTTCTGACAAGATTTATTCATAGCTTCTCCTCTTTCCTCAGAGGAGATAAGTGACATTTTCACTAGATTCTGTAACAACATTTGTTATTATTATTTGGTATTCTCAGCACGACCACAGTGGGCATAAATTCTTTATGAAATTAATCCCAGTGACAAAAGAATTGACATCATAATGCTCTGTGTCTCTCCTTCTATGGGACATAAATTCTGGTAAATATTAAGTCAGTCAAAATAATACTTTTCTTGTAAAAATATATAAACCATACATTATGCTTTTTCTATGCCGTCTTTAGTTTACGGCAGCAATTTCAACTAATAGCAGACAAAAAATTAAAAGTATACTAGTAAATTTCTCACATTCTGACTCCTAAATGATCTAGTTTTTAAAACAGCAACAAATTCTATTCCTTTGTATGATGTGTTAGAAAGAGAGAAAAAGCAATTATGCTGCAGTTATGTTAGTTTGTGTTATTCAAGCACAAGTATGATAAGCTCCCTGTACTTAACATATTTTAAATGCAATCATTTTCAGAAAGATTCCCCTGAATATGTTATCTGGTTTAATAACTTTTCTGCTTAATGTCTTACTACAGGACATGCAACACCAAATCTATGAGTTCCCCAATGGATAGGAGCCAGGTCTTAATTCATGTCTCAGTATCCATTCCCTAGCCCAGAATAAGGGCCACTATAGACACTCTAATGGTCAGTGGATGGATGGATGGATAAATGGGTGAAAAGAGAGCTAGAAGATGAGAGAAAGGGGAAGAGAGGATTGGTGGGTGGGCTGTTTGGTACTCAGAATTCATTTTCCTTAGAAATAATGTTAAATACTTTGACTAGGTGTCAGACTACTAAAATGCCACCGTTTTAAACTTCATAGGATTTACCTATCAACGTTATTCATAGGAGGATAGAACACAATGGTGATAGCCTTTTATTTCCTTTATTCTTTAAAACTTGTTTTAAATTATTATTGTGTCAAAAAGAACTATTAGTTTTTATTAAAAGGGCAATGTTACTAAAGTTCCCCATTTTTATTAATATATTGACATTATTATGTCAGTAGTGGTCAGACAGTCATGACAGACCATATGCTACCAGTTAGAGGCTTATGGAGCAAAAATCTCTTCCCAGGACTTGACTTTCAAAGAATAAATTGGCTTTTCCAAGGGTGAAGTATCCAACCAGGGAATAGTGTGAGTCTGTGCATGGTGCCCAAGTAGTGCCCTGTGGCCCATTTAGCCAGCATTGTGTAAGGCACTAGGAAGAGTAGATGTCACTGAAGCCACAGTGGTACAGGCTCAGGGGTGATTTTGCCGCCACATTAAGCATTTTTTCTGTGAAAAAATGAAAATATCTCTCTGGTTGGTGCCAATTAATATTTAATGTTTTCTTTACACAATTAATATGAAAGTAAAAATGTTAAAGAGGTCCCCGTTAAAAGGGACATGATGCGCAAGTTAATCTCTGCTCTCAATAAGCAAATCTGAGTACTACTCAGAGAGGAGAACGCAACCTGTGCTTCCCGTACAACTGCAAAGACAATCTTCATAGGGGCACTGATCACAGGCTCGTGCTTAGATGTTCTTGAGGCCTTGAAAATCCAACTCAGTCTTTGGAACTATAAATAAACCAAGCACTATGTGGATTAAGCCACAACAGGACTGAAACACTTTGTAAATTTGAATTCTCATAACCTAAATAGGCATATTTTATAGTGGGACTGTATTCATGTTAGTAGATGGTATGTAAAGTGAAATAGAGACTAGTATACATGGGAAAAACAAATGGTCTTCAAGGATAGCACCTACTTGCATGTAGTTGATATAACCTCTGATTCATTCTCAGGCCTATTATGACACAGAAACCATAAATTAGCACTAGGTTATCGGATCTCTTCTATTCATTCAGTTAATATTTGTGGAGTGCTTACTATGTCAGACACTGTTCTGGATATGTACAGAGCGACCCAAATAGATAAAAATCATTGCTCTCAAAGAGCATACATTCCAATAGGAACGCCATTTGAAATACTGCATTCGATGTCAAATATTTAACATGAATATAGTCATTCATGAATTTCACATCAATTTGAGAAAGCCTCATGTGGGTACCAGCAAAGATGAGTCAATCATGGCCCTGGCCTCTAAGAATTCACAGTCTATTAGGGTAAATAGATACGTGTGGTCAAGAGTTAAAACGCAGTCAGACTATAGTAAGGTGGGTATTGACATAGCACAGAGCAGATTTAACTAACTGCTGGGTGAGGAAGGATCAGGGAGAGAGGTTGTTAGGCTAGAGATGGCCAGGGAGTCTTCTCCTAGGGAGTGACCCTGTCTGGAGAACTACTAATTATCCTTTAAAACACTCATCACTTGGTGTTTGAAGGTGAAAGTGGTGAGATAGAGATAGTACTTATGCTGGTATTCATATTCATTTATTCTTTAGTCCTTGAATATTTTACCATTTCTTCCTGGGGCTTGACAAAAGTTAAGAATAGAGTTGATCAAAAGGGAGACTATTAGCATAATGAAGTAACATCCAAGATAAAAGTTAATATAATGGAAACATTTATTTCTAAGAGCTCTATCTCTAGAGGTATTGAGGGGCGGTCAAAGTGTGAATTAGCTGCTAGAGCTGATACAGATTTCACTTTCATTTAGTTGACCATAGCTTTGTGCAAGGTTTCTGTGCATTTTCTAAAGAATTGTATGCATAGCTAATTAGCCTTTCAAGTGAATTCTTTTCAGGGTAATAATAGCAATGAAATTGTAGCATCTCTATCTGTGCAAATTTTCGTGAATTCCCTCATGTGGTTGGATCCATGGATTACCGTATTGCTGGGAGGCATTTTCTCAGAGTTCCTCCTCTCCCAGTGCAAACTTTCCTGGCATTCCTGGAAATATAACACTAATAGCTAACAGTTCTATAGTGTTTATTAAGTCCTTGACACGGTTACAAGCACTTTATGATTATTAACTCATTAAATTCTCACAGCCCAGTGAAGCATGACCCATTATTATCTCCATTTCACAGAGGGGAGAGCTAAGGTATAAAGAGGTTAAGTCACTTTCACAGGGTCCCACAGCTAGAAAATGTCAGAGCGAGGATTCAAGCTCAAGCAGTCTGGCTACAGAATCATATTCTTATCTTCTATTGTGCACCGTTTCTAAAATACAGAATGAGCACTCATCATGAGATTATTTGGAGAACTTTAAATATCGGAAACCATATATCAGACATACTAAGTACAAATTTCATATCCGGTGGTGTGGTCATCATAGCCTTTGAATCGCATTTGGCTCACACACAACCAGACCCCTTTCACTGATGATGTTGGCAGACACGTGGTGCAAGCCTCACTTCACTAAATTCTGAGACGTCACCAAATGCTGAGGTTTTTGTTCCTTTCTTAGACTATGTTTTCCTCTTCCTAAGCCATAGCCCTCTAACTTTCACTGACTGGGAATCATTCTTCATTCATTCATTCAGCCAGCCAGTCAGCAAATGTTTATTGACTACCTTTGTGCCAGGCACTACTCTAAAAGCAGGAGTATAAGAGTATACCACACAGGCATAAAAGCCTCTAAAACCAGTCAACTCATAAATATGATATTTCCAAATTATAATGAGTTGCAAGAAGGAAATAGCAGGTTGCTGTGGTAAAGAATAACTGATGGAGAACTTTTTAGATGGGTGGTCTGGGAAGGCTTCTTGGAGGAGGTGACATGAGCTAGTCATGTAAATAGCCTGGGGAAGAAGGTTCCAAATAAAAGTAACCACTTGCATGAAGTTCCTAGTGGACAAAAGCTTAGCACATTTGAGAAAGTCACCCAAAGCAGTGTGGCTAGTGTGTAGGGAATGGGGAGAGTGACTGGAAGCAGAAGTGGAGAAGTCAGTGATGTATATTGTGCAGGGCTTTGTGAGCCATGATAAGGAGTTTTCAATGTGTGGAAGTCCACTGAAAAGTTCTAGACAGGAGAGTGTCATGGTCATTTTGATGTTTGATGAGCACCTCACTGCTTCAGAGAGCCCGAATTACAGAGGAGCAAGAGCAGAAGGAGGAACGCCACTTAGCCGCCTACTGCCCTACTTCAGGTTAGGGGTGATGGCTATGGAAAAAAGGGGACAGAGTGAAGACGTGTCTTAGAAGCGACCTTGAAGGGACTCAGAAGAAGGTTGAGGGGAAAGGAGGAGGAAGAATGATGCTGAGCCACTGAATGGGGGGCGAATGCCTTGCCTGGGTTGAAGGATAGAGGGAGGCCAAAGTGGGAAACAGATTTGGGAGCAAAATTAAGAGATCAGCTCTGGACGTGTTAAGTTTGTGTTGCCCGTGAGACATTCAAGTAGAAAGGCCAAGTGAGCAGAGAGAAGCATCCCAGCCCCAGAGAATGGGCGTTACCTGAAGCTGTGGGAATTCACATACGCCAGGACAGTGTGAAGATAAATGAGCAGAGGGCTGAAGGGTACACCCTGGGAAATGGCCAGCCTTGAGAGAGAGAAGACAGTGCTCTCTGTTCTGCCAAGCAGGACTGCTCTTCCTCTGCTACCTGCTAGAAAGGCAGAAGTAGCCAAGACACCTGTCCTGCTTTTCCCCTGTGGCAGCACACGGCAGCAGGCCAGCTGGATTCTACAAGTAGGAAGAAATTCACTCTCTTCTTCTCTCCTAGAGTCCCTTTCTCCCTCGCCTGGACTTAACATCTGAGCTGGTCCTCCCAGAACATCACTCCATGATATGACCCCTCCCAATGACAGCAAAATGCGTGGATGGGTTCTGCTCTCCCTGTAGGGTACAGAATCATCTCACCAGAGAAGGATAGGAAATCCATACTCCTCAACAACATTCTTTTTTTTGTTTTTATTTGAGAACAGTAAATTCTCTTGCACTGCACAGGAAAAAAATACAGCAAATTATTCCTGCAGAAAGACATTCCGTGGAAAGCTGGTGTGAGAACATACACTGTTTATCAGGCAGAGCTAGAATTGGTGAGAACACTCTGTCAGAATCACTCTAAAGGTGTACGCCCTGGTTCCTGGCTCCATCCACAGAAGCCAGGCCCTTTAGAATGCAGCCTTCACTAATTCCGTTAATTTACAAAGATCATGTACTAACCCATTAAAAATTGCTTAGCATAAAAATGAGTCGATATGCACAAGTAGTTCACAAGAAATACATATTAATGGCTAGTAGACATGAATCACTGGTAATTAAAGGCATGCAAAACAAAAGAAGGCAAGGTGCCTATTTTAATCTGTCAAAATAGCAAACATGTTTAAATTTGTATGACAGAGCAACAATATCGACGGGGTGAGTGTTCATGACTCCTCGCCCCACATTCGCAGTACTTTCATGCTCAATTTCTCCCTCTTCTCCATAACTACAGAGGGAAAGAGAAGGAAAAAGTCTAAGTGGAATGATGAATCAGGGGATTTGGAGTCAGTGCAGGGGTGGGGAGAGAGTCACATGAGTCTGGAGAAAGAGGAGACCTTGCCGGCTGGGCTGGAGGAGAGCACTGGTGTTCGTGGGGAGTACTGCTCAGGGGTTGACTTAGGAGAGGATCTAGGTGTGGATCCCTGCAAGAGGAAGAGGAAGGCCATTGTGAGAAGTGTTATACTAAGTTATAAATTGGACTAAATTTTTAACATTTTGAGAAATGTAATAAATAATGAATTTCTTGTTTAACTTTTGAACTGTACATCTTTAAATGTGACCCTCGACAGAAGACTGACATATTAGAAATATCCGATAATCTCTGGTTTTGGTGGCTAGATGGGAAACTCAATCACTGTCAGTGGAAATGCAAATCAGTGGGATATTTTTGGAGGTAAATTCGACAAGATTTCTCAACTGAATAAATGTAATCCTTTGACCTAGCAATTTCACTGGGTAGAATTTAGTTATCGGGTACTCACGTGAGTGTACACCAATATCTATGTAAGATCAAATTTCTTGCAGCATTGTTTGTAAGAGCATAAAGGGGGGGGCTGACTAGAAATATAAGTGACTACTGACAAAAATCTAAATAAATAAATTATGGTATATATACACACATTCAATAGAATACTAAGTGTTAGAAAGTTCAGGGTAAGGCTGAATGTACTGACATCAAAAGATTGCCAAGGTGTTACTAGATGAGAAAAGTAAAGTGCTTAATAGTGTGCACGGTATATTTATTCTTATAACTGTACATTTTAGAAAAGGGTATGTGTCCATTTTCTTTCTGGGAAATGTTCAAGAAGATGTTAATGGTGGTTACCTTTGGGGAAAAGCACTGGAGTTTGAGAGCGAGATGGAAAATTTTACTTTTCACTTTCACTTTTGTATATTGTTTGAAGTATGCAGACAGTGTGTGTGTTCTAAAGAAATGACACCCTGATATAGACATTAGACATATAGACATTATTGGGAATTCTACATGTCGCATTCCCAGCTATATGTGTAACAGACTAGTTTGTCTTTAACAAGAGAATGGCGTATCTGGCTGTTATTTTCTAACTCTATTGTTTTGCTCGCCTATCCATAAATCATGACACCAAAAAGGCTATAAATTTCTGCATCTTCCACTGTTTTCTGGTAGCATTATGTCATTGATATTTGTTTATTGCTCAGTTCAGATGATTTCACATGGAGCGGTTTGAATTGCCAAATGTTTGTACCCTTTTTACAGTGTATACCTGATCCTCACTGTACTGTAAATTAATGCATTTATTGGCCCAGTAAATAGGCCTAAAACCTATTTGATTTGGCTGTATAAACAAACCCTTCCTGACCAGCATTGGAAAAATAGGCCACTGGCTGTGAAAATGTACTTGGGTATGTCAATTATACGTAACTAGGAATTTCTCACTACTACACCGAACCAACAAAAGCAACCGGTCTAACATCTCAGCGACGAAACAGTGAGGTTGAGAAAACAAGATCACATCCCAGGTCTTCAGACTTTTGCAATTTGAACTAGAATTTCTGTAGAAGGTAAAATGCTGAGCTCCCAGGTAGAGAGCTTTTCAACTATCTTTTCAACTCACAGTTAGAAAACAGGGGACAGATTCAGTTGAAGAATGCAGAAACAGAAAAGAACTTTAAAAAAGAATGAACAGCATTTTGCTGTAAAATGAAAGAGTGTGTGTGAATTTTTGGAATAAAAACATTTTTATAAATAAATTATATATTCTACTTCCTTAGGGGAATATTTTTCCTACAACTTCTGGGACGGACAAATGTATGCATTATTTCTATGCTACATGAACATAGATAAAGGAAATTTGGGACTATTAAGAAGAGGTAAGGTAGAAATACATGCTGGAGCCGGGCACAGTGGCTCATGCCTGCAGTCCCAGCACTCTGGGAGGCCAAGGCGGGAGGATCGCTTGAGCTCAGGAGTTCAAGATCAGCCTGAGCAAGAGTGAGACCTTGTCTCTACTAAAAATAGTAGCGGGGGTGCTGAGGCAGGAGGGTCGCCTGAGCCCAGGAGTTTGAGGTTGCTGTGAGCTATGATGACGCCACTGCACTCTAGCCTGGGCAACATAGTGAGACTCTGTCTCAATAAAAAAAGAAAAAAAAAAAAAAAGAAACACATGCTGGGAAGGTAACCAGTACATGTGACCACTTTGATCATTTTATCGAGGCACTATCAAGAGGGCTGTCTACTTCCCACGCAAGAAGTTATCTGTGTCCCCGGGTGGGCTCAGGGAGCACTTAGCCCTGAAACCCTTCTTTAAAATTGCTATTAGAAACAGAGCAATTTGGGGCTGGGGGTGGTGGGAGAGGAACCTCATGTGTCGAGATAGTCTGTATTTCTAGTAAGTTAGACATAGCTCCCCACACTGAATACCCAGTACTGAGAAACATTTGACTGTCTTAGAGTATCAGTTTAATGCTATCTTATGAGGAAGTTTTAAGGAATTAGAAGTGATAACTAATGTTATCTACTCACGTGCTAATACTCAAATTTTGGCAGTTTACTTGTTTTTTTTCTTTTGCAAGCAGCACTTGGATGACTCATAAGCTGTTGTTCACTTTGCTCTAGTGATGTCTTTGAAACACTTAAAGAATATCAGTTAATAGAATAATTTAAGCTAAGCATTTATTTGTATTGTATCAGCTTAGCTCCTACAGTCAACTCTTGATAATTTTGAGGATTTACATTTTATCTGTAGCAGACCCTGCTTGCATATTTATTAATCCAATAGATTTTACTTACGTATGGAAAACCCTTATACCTTTCTCTATCACAGACTTGTTTACTGAGTAAATAAAATTAACACTCCTCCTGTGGTAGTGACATTTTAGAACTTTAAGTCATATAAACAAGCAGAAAAGCATATTTCAAGAGGACATATTAATATAAATGTATTTTTGATTTGTCGTCCTTTTCTTTTAATTATAGGCATTATTCATGCCTTAGTCTGCAATCCTTTTCACCCACTGTAAGGATGAATAATTGAGAATGACACGCTTTTCTCACAAAATTGCACTCAGGCGAGAGTGTTTCCATTAATGGGTGCAGACTTCCAAAGAGCTATGAAAATAGAAATCTCAATATGTATCTCTAAAAAATGGTTTTCCACAACTGCCCGGACTTTTCTCCTTTAAAGCACTTTCTTTGTAAATGTGTCTTAAAGTCTCAACTAGATACTAATCTGTCTTTCACACCATCAAGTTTAGGTTCTTATCTATAATTAGACTGTCATTTTAAGAGTACAAAAGCAGGGTCTCAATATTTCATTTTTATCATATATACTAGGAGTTTCACATATATTATCTTATTTCATCTTCACAAAAACTCTCTTTGGTAGGTCCTATTTTTATCCCCATTTTGAAGAGTGAGAACCTGAGCTACTGAGGGATGGATTTGAAGGGAAAAAAATCTACTAGTGCTTGCTCTCTTTTCTTTTGAAAGCAAGAAAGAAACTTGGAAGTCAACCTTCTGTTTCTATAGATGAAGAATTGAGGGCCCAAGAGGGGAAGTTGTTTGTCTGAGGTAATAAAGTTAGTTTTATGGGGGAGTTGGAAATAAAACTCAAGTCTTGTGACTTATAACTAATGTGTGGGCACTATAATCATCCTTCTCAGAGTTACCTGAGTTAAAAAGTTTTTATCAGCAGTACTAGAGAATTATTTTAGTTAAACATAATTAGTGTATAAATGTTCCTTTTAAATACTTCACTTTCAGTTTTTTCATCTGTGAAATGGGGAAAGGAAAAGATGATGGCGATGAGGGTTAGGCTAATATATCACTAGTATGCCTTCTATGTTGTTATCACTATGTGTTACTAAGCATAGTTGTCCCCTACCAAACACTGGGTTATTTATACAATAGAATTAGCTGTACAGAAAAATTTTTAAAATAAACATTTTATTTTAGAATGGTTGTAGATGTATAGAAAAGTTATGAAGATAGAGTAGAGAATTTTCATATACCCCATTCCCAATTTCTCCTGTTATCTTACATTATTAGTAAGGTACATTTTGTCACAACTAATGAGCCAGTATTGATACACTAATGTTAACTAAAGTCCATACTTTATATGGATTTTCTTGTTTTTTATTTATGGTTCCAGGATTTTATCCCAGATACCATGCTTCTTTTAGTTTTCTTGTCCCCTTTGGCTATGCATGGCTTTGACAGTTTTTCAGACTATCCTAATTTTTGGTGACCTTGACCATTTTGAGGAGTACCGGTCAGGTATTTTACAGAATGTCCTTCTATTTGAGTTTGTTTTATGTTTTTCTCATGGTTAGGCAGAGGCTATGTGTTTTGGGGACGAAGACCACAGAGTTCAAGTGCTATTCTCAAGGGTACATACAATCAACATACCTATCACTGTTGACGTTAACCTTCTTCACCTGGCTGAGGACTTGTGTACCAGGTTTCTCCAGTTACTCTTTTCCTCTCTGTTCGTACCGAACTCCTTGAAAGGAAAACATTATGCACAGCCCACATTTGAGGGTGGGAAGTTTTGCCCTCTCTCCTTGAGGAGGAGTATCTACATGAATTAATTCGAATTCTTCTGCACTTTAGATTTGTTTTTTCTCCCCGGTTTATCTATTTATTTATATCATTTATTTCTATCAGTGTAGAATTATGGATATCTATTTTATACTTTGGGTTATAATCTAATACTATGTCATCTATTTTGTTGCCTGAAAACTTTTTAATAAGTTTTTCTACAGGGTTTGCAAAGATGGTAAATAATGAAATAAAATCACAATATTCACTGAGGGCTACTTTGTGCCAGGATCCATGGGCAGTTCCATACCTGTGCTTTGGTTATACCTATGAGGAATAACTTGCTATTTGCATAGCTGAGTTATGGGATCCTGCTGCAACCACAGCCGTGCACCTGAGTGGCACCTGTGTGGCCATGAGATTGTTCAAAGGGATAAAATATACATGAGTTTCATTTTAAACTCATATGTAAATGAGAATGGCACATTGATATGCTTTGCCCCATATAAAGATATTTGTTGAATCAAAGCAAGTATATGAACCTCTATTCCATAGTATCTTTAATACAGTCATCAAAAGGTAGAAGCGGCAGAGAATAGTATTATTTTTATTTTAAAATCTTTATTAGAACAATGTATACTACATATGTACAGAAAATTTGAAAACTTCTAAAACGTAGGAAGAAAATAAAATTACACTTAATCTCATCATCCACAGAATAGCCCTGTTAGCATGTTGTTATATTTTCTTCCTGTCTGTTTTTCAATGCATAGATATATTTAACCTAGTTAATGTTCTATATGCAGGTTTGCATTCTACTTCTCACTTCACTGTTTTTTTTCCTAAGCATTTGCCCATGTCATTAAAAATGCTCCGTAAAAAAACAATTTAAATGACTCAGTGAGCAATTAAACATTTCTGAGATAGAGTTGATAGGGCTTGATGGTTGTACCCTGGGGGCCAGGTATAGTTGGTGCTAGGTTTTCTAGCTTAGGTGTCTGTACATTCCATAATGATGCTTCAAACCCACATTCAGAACAAAAAGCAGAAGAGGCAGGTTGGAGGAGCAGAAGACTTCTTAGTTATTGCCATAAAACTCCTTTTGTCTTGTTTTCCCATGGTGGCATTTAAACTTCACATGCAAAACTGTCTCCATGATCAAGTCATTGAAGGCAAAGCATACATTCAAACATCTATGTTCTCTATAACATTAATTCTGTGCTGGACAACCAGGAGGGGATTAAAAATAGTGACTAAGTAAGTGAATGAATGAAATGCTGAGTGAGGCAGGGGTAAACTTTGAGTGTTTGCGGGAGTGTGTAGGGTTGGAGATTGATTTCTAAAACATGCTAATTTCCTGTTCAGAAAAACTGCAGTTCCCATGGTTTTCTCCCAAGAAAATTAAGTGTTGGAATAAAAGCAGTAGTAGATTGCATACTCTCTAGAGCTTTTCCTTATTCTTTTTAAAGACACCTATTTAATTGTATTGGTAGGATTAATAAGATATTCATACAAAGTTGATACCTGATAGAAACACTAAAATATTACTTTGATTCTTTGGATTTTCCTGAAGCTAACTTTGAAAGAAATAATAGGGTTCTGAAAAAGAAACTCAAAAAGCACTTGTAATTCACAGGAAAGAAGGGAATACTACTGAGTTCTTCCAAAGTTAGATATATTGACCTAAGTCTGATAACTAATAAGTAGACATCTTTGTTTGGGTTTCATAAAAGGTGATGAGGATCTATGTGTTGCCAGTTCTATAGATATGAACGCACGGAAGCACCAGAAGTATTCTTCAGCAAAATCCCAAATGTTTAGCATCAAGCAAAACATCTGCTACACAAGCTTCTCTCTCTCTCTCTGAGGTTGTTATAATCTCAAAAATTCAAGTATTCCAAAACAAAATTATTTTCTGTGTGTATTGCTGAGATTTTAGAAATAATGGAACTGGTCTTAATGTATTAAAACATCTTTTGGCTCAGGGGGCAACCTCAATTAACAAGTTAGTCTAGTATGGCTATTTTTGATAAATCTATTCCTCTCAGAGTTGTTTTGTTTACTGCTAGCACTGTGTTTTTTAATGACTTTTGAATTTCTTTAGGGAAGAATGAATATGTTTGGAAACTTACCAAAAGACAAAAGGTCAGATGAGTTGATACAAATAAATCTATCTTGCTCTCAGTCTGACAAATATTATTTTGGTGAAGTTGGAAGGATAATAGTCATTAAGTAATATAAGAGTACTAAAAACCTAAGAGTTAACCTAAGCATTATCTACTTTCTTCTTTCTAATCTCTGGTTCACCATTAATGAACACTAACAGTAGTATATACCTAATATATATTATAATTTGAAAAAAAAGAAAGAACCTACTTTGTAAATCACTTGTCTCTTTCCAAAGCACTTGCAATTACATTATTTATTTAAATTTTCACTTGTCTATTTTTCTAAAGAAGAGGAAAATGAAGCCTCTAGAACTGAAAAAGCTTTCTCTCTGCCTTATGGCAATTTAATCATATAACTAGGCCTTGTATCCAGGTCTTTGTGCTCTGACTCCTACCATATTGTCTCTATCTTATAATAGCTCTCCTTATCACCTGCCCCTAAATAACTACTTATATTTAAATAATTTCTTAAACACTTTAACATACTTTGTCTTATAATCAAAACAGTCCTTCTTGTGTTATCTATTAAATCATATTAAAGATTAGAAAACAAAGGTGCAGAGATGATATTAATAGTAGTTTTGGCTGGAGTTAAACAGTTGCTATCATGCTTGCACTTTTCATGGTCAGAATTTGTATCTTGTAACATAAAGGCTGGTTACATGGTCTAATTTCAAAATGGAGTAGTGCATCTACATAAGGATTGAGAAAAGAGAATTTTATTTGCTTTGGCTCAGGTTATTTTCTATACTGTATGTGTAGGTGGAAAGGTTATCAGTGATAATGAAGTGATGCTGTATAGAGCAATCATTTAGCAGACAAGCCAGGGCTGAGTAATCCGTGTTGTGGGAGTCCCAGAAAAGACACTTTGGGAGCACTGAATTCCGTACTTTTTGCAACAGCAGTAAATGTTGCCATTTATTGAGTCTGAGTATTTATAGGACCTCTACATCCGCACACCCCCCCCTTTTTTTTTTTGGTTTTGCTATTGGGAAATCAAAATCCCAGAATTAAACCCAGGGTTGTCATTCAGTTCTAAGAAAAAAACTATAGTAAATCTTTGATATGACCAGAGGATGAGACTTTTCCACTCTCTGCTTAACTGAAGGCTACCTTATTAAGTATTACAACCATGCATCCTAGTTTGTTTACCCGGGACAGTTTTGTGTCTGCCTGTTTATGCCATATAATTATTAATAGTACTCCCTTTCACTTTCCAAAGTATTCAGTGTGAATGATAAATTATATGGTCACCCTAACCATAAAGCCTTTTCCCCAAGTCTTGTTGAAAATACTCATGAAAACATGGTGTTTTCCTCAGTTCGTAGCTGCAGAGAATTCGCCTTATTTGGCCTTTGGGTGGTGAGCTGTCCCCTCAGGGGTGCGGTGTGTGAACATCACGGACCACTGCACGGTGCTGTGGAGGAGGAAGGAGCGGGCATGGAGCATTTCTGTCTACAGCCTCTCTCTGCGGCTCTCCTTCTTTGACATCACCGTACTCAGCCACTGCTCAGGGGTTTCCTGTGTGAACCAGCAGCTTTCTCAATCCTGGGCTGCTTTTGCTCATTCTCGTTGCTCTTTTCTTACTCTGTTCTGTCTCAAGGGCGAAGGCCTCACTGAAGCTGTCTTAAACAGGCCAGGGGAGGTAAAGAAAGTAGGTAGGGGCCATACAGACGTCCAACAGCTGGAAGTCCAGAGCAGCCGGCCCTCGGGTCCCAGAGCCTTTGCAGGCCTTCAGCGGTGAGAGCTCATAGGTCCTCACTCTCCTGCCCAACTATTATCATAACTCCACTTTGGTTACTTGGTATGTGTCTGTAAATCCTGTTACAAAGCCACACTCCACCCTCTATTATATGTATTTTTCCACCCCATAATTCTGCTTGATTACAGCATCTGTTTCCTGATTTGGGGTTACACATGGCCTCATGGCCTCTCTAGCTTCTTCTTCTTCTTCTTTTGTTAATTTCAAAATATTAAGGGAGTACAAATGTTTTTGTTTTGTTGATAGCTTTTATAATGCTCAAGTCAGGGCTATTAGTGTGCCCATCACCCAAATAGTGTTCATTGTACCTGTCAGGTAGGTTTTTACCCCTTCTCTTCTCCCCATTCTTGATTTCCAATAACTTTTACTTCTCTCTGTGCTCATGTGTGCCATTCAATTCATTCCAGATTATTAGAGCGTAACTGTGGTTGTTTTCCCATTCTTGAGATATTTCACTTAGGATAATGGTCTCCAGTTCCATACAAATTGCTGCAAAAAACATTAATTCATTCCTTTGTAAGGCTGAGTAGTACTCCATGGTATAACTGTTGGTGGGACTGCAAATTAGTACAACCTCTATGGAAAACAGTATGGAGATTCCTCAGAGAAATAAATATGGACTTACCATTCTCACTACTGGGTATCAAAGGAAAAGATGTCATTTTATCAAAAAGACATCTTCAACTTCTTTATTATGACCCTTTAGCTTAGCAATCACTGTTAACTTTTCTTCTTTCTGAACTTAGGCCAAATCACTTTTGCCTAATAACACCCCTTCCTAAATATTAACCTATCACCAACCAGCCTGTTCACTATATATCCAGCACTAGTCTAATCAGTTATGAGCAAGAGGCAAGGAAATTTCACATACTTAGAACCAAGCATAAGTTTTTCTTTCAGTTGGGGCTGTAAATTGGTCAGACACCATCACTGACATGCGTAGTGGTGTGTGCCCATTAGATGCCATGGATTTTCCCCATTCTGTGTGAGGTTCAGTCTTTGAAGTCACTCGGGCAGTTGACTTCCAACTAATCATAGTGTTTTCTTGACAAATGGATCCTTGAGCTTCATTAAACTTTGAATATCTCAGTGGCTTCTGAGTTCTATTTTTGAAAATCAGGTTTTAGAAAGCTTTGATTTCATTTAATGGATATTTCACTGTAAAATATTTTCAATGTCATAGAAAGTAGCGTGGATGACTAAGTAGAAACTGATAAGGGCTAAGTAGAAATCCTCCATGATATCTCTTGATATCCTTGACAACACTGTTAAATTTTAAAAGTTGGCAATTTAAAATCTATCATGGAGTTTTAACTTTAAGTGGGTTTTGTTGATAGAAAAAATTAGACCTACAATGAACATGGCCAATCTGTAGTCCACTGGGCACATCAATACTAGGAACACTGAGGAAATCACCTAGAATCCAGACATACTCTTCCCTCCCTGTACAGTGCTACAATAACCCTACTTCCTATTGATAATAAGAATCAACCACTCCAGCTAACAGAGTAACCCCATTTTTAACCTGTAATGAAAATTTCAAAAAGGCCAGGTGACATTCTCAACATCTTATTTATCAGTACCTTCATGTCTTCTGGTGAGAGTATTCTTCATTTAGGTAAAAAGACCTCCTAAGCAGGAGAGCTCGGAGTCACGGAGACCCTCATACTGATTCTCATACACGTTACCCAAGTGTTTCATGCTATAAGTGAGAAAATCCTAGAGATTCTTTGTGTATAAACATACTCAAAGACTTGCTTTTATAACTGACACAAGGGTCAAGCTAGGCTGTATATTGAAATTACCCGAGTGGTTGTAGAAAAAAAAATACTGATGCCTGGGTCCTATCTTCAGAGTTTCTGGAGGTCCAGCCAGAGCCCCCATGGTTAAGAACAACTGGTCTATATAAAATGAGGGAGAGAAGTTTGGGCAGGAAGAAATTTAGCATCATTATGCATGGTAACTATTTCAGTTTAAGCAAGCCAGAAAGGCCTTCTGCAAAAATGGTTACGGTAGACGATGTGAGTGCTCTGGTCATTAATCCTTTCAAATCCCTCCTTTCACATTGTCAGGGTCCACTCTTCCACAGTTTTTTCTGACTTTCCTATAAGTGACCTGATAAGGTTGTAAATTTAACCTGTGTTGTAATTTATTAATACAACTTCAAACTTTGCATCTACTTTTTGGCTTTAGTTCCCAAATTTTAATTGAGTATTACTGTAGAAACTCTCTAATCTTCAAACTGTGCCTAGAACTCTAAATTTAAAATTTTGAGCTTTTTTCATTCTTCTGCATTGAGTATCCAGTTTTTCCAACACCATTGATCGAAGAGACTGTCCATCCCTCATTGTGTGTTCTGAGCACCTCTGTCAAAAATCAGTTGACCATAAATATTAATATATAGGTTTATTTCTGGGATCTCTATCCTATTCCATTTTGTTCCATGTGTCTGCTTTTATGCCAGTACCATACTCTTTTGATTACTATAGCTTTGTAATATATTTTGAAATCTGACAGTGTGATGCTTCCAGCTTTGTTCTTTTTGCTCAAGATGGCTTTGGCCATTTGGGGTTGTCTGTGCTTCCATATGAATTTTAGGATTTTTTTTTTCTATTTCTGTGAGGAATGTCATTGAAATTTTGATAGGGATTGCATTGAATCTGTAGATCACTTGGGTAGAATGGACATTTTAACAATATTAATAATTCCAATCCATGAGCACAGGATATCTTTCCTTTTCTTGGGTGTCATCTTCAGTTTCTTTCATCAATGTTTTATAATTTTAAGGGTACAGATCTTTCACCTCCTTGGCTAAATTTGCTCCTAAGTATCTTTTTTTTTTTTTTTTTTGATGCTATTGGAAATGGGATTGTTTTCTTAATTTCTTTTTCAGATAGTTTATTGTTAGCATATAGAATCACAACTGATTTTTGTAAGCTGATTTTGTATCCTGCAACTTTACTGAATTCCTTTATCAGTTCAATAGTTTTTGGCAGAGTCCTTAGGATTTTATATACATTAGCTCATATTTTCAGCAAACAGAGACAATTTCACTTATTCCTTTCCTATTTGGATGCCTTTTATTTCTTTTTCTTGCCTAATCGTTCTGGCTAGGACTTCCAGTACTATGTCGAACCGAAGTGGTGAGAGTGGGCATTCTTGTCCTGATCATAGAAGAAAAACCTTCAACTTTTCACCATTGAATACAATGTTAGCTGTGGACTTGTTATATATGGCCTTTATTGTGTTTAGGAACATTCCTTATACACCTAATTTGTTGAGAGTTTTTATCACGAAAAAGTGTTGAATTTTGTCAAATGATTTTTATGCATCTATTGAGATGATCATCATTTGGGTTTTGGCCTTCATTCTGTTAATATGATGAATCACATTTGTTCATTTGTGTATGTTGAACCACCCCTTTAGACTCTTCTCTCATCCCTTATATAAGAATCAACTCAAAATGGATTAAAGACTTAAATGTAAGACCTGTATCTGTAAAACCACTGAAAGAAAACATTGGGAAAAAACTCTATGACATTGGTCTGGGAAGTGATTTCCTTGATAAGACCCCAAAAGCACAGGCAACAAAAGTAAAAATAAACAAATGGGATTACATCAAACTAAAAAGCTTCTGCACAGCAAAGGAAACACTTAGCAGAGTGAATAGAAAACCCACAGATTGGGAGAAAGTATTTGCAAATCATATATCAAATAAGGGGCAGATATTCAAAATATACAAAGAAAAAAAACTACTCAATAATGTGAAAACAAATAAATGAGCAAAGGGCCTGAATAGACATTACTCAAAAAAAGATATACAAATGGCCAACAGATATATGAAAACATGCTCAACATCTTTAATTATCAGAGAAATGCAAATTAAAACCACATTAAGATATCATCTCAAATCTGTTGGATTAGCTGTTATCAAAAAGATGGAAGATAACAAGTGTTGGCGAGAATGTGAATAAAAGAGAATCTTTATACATTGTTGGTGGTATTATACATTATTCATAGTACAGCCATGTTGGAAAATAGTCTGGAGTTTCCTCAAAGAACTAAAAATAGAATTACCCTTCAATTCAGCCATCTCACTTCTGGGTATATTTCCAAAGGAATTGATGTCTATATGCCAAAGAGATTTCTACACTCCCATGTTCATTGCAACATTATTCACAGAAGCCAAGACGTGAAAACAACCAAAATGCTCATCAACAGATGAATGGATTAAAAAATGTGGAATATATATGCAGTGGAATATTATTTAGCGTTAGAAAAAGTAAGAAATTCTATCATTTGCAACAACATAGTTGAACCTAGATGACATTATTCTAAGTGAAATAAGCTAGGCACAAAGAGGTAAATACCATGTGATCTCACTTATATGTGGAATCTAAAAAAATAGAACTCATAGGAGTGGGGAGTAGAATGGTGGTTACCAGAGGCTAGTGAGTGTAGGGTGGGGATAGACAGGGAAAAGGGAGACATTTGTTAAAGGGTACAAAATTTCAGTTAGGCAGGAGCAATTCATTCTGGTAATCTATTACACAGCATGGTGACTATAGTTAATATTGACGTATGTTTCAAAATAGCTAAAAGAAAGATTTTTAAATGTTTCTACCACAAAAAATGATAAATGTTTTAGGTAATAGGTATGTTAATTAACCCGATTTGATCCTTCCACAATGTATATATCACGTTGTACACCATAAGTATATATAATTATTGTTTGTCAATTAAAAAGAAATTTAAAAAGTAAAATTTTGAGCTTTTCATTTCTTTCTTTTTAAACTCTTAGGGCTATTAAAAATAGCTAGTCCTCCCCATTGCCTATACCCTTTATAATATTCTATCATAGCAGTCACTTGGTCTGCCGAAGTCTTGCCTTATTAAGGCTCTTAATTCCCAGGTGATTAAGTAGCTATTTCAAAATCTCCTGACATTTTTCTGTGTCTCATCCTCTAAGGTTAATCAGATAATCCAGTTCAGATAACCACTTCCCTGAAAGTCTCTTGCCTGCAACCACTTCTACTATCAATTATTGATTTGAGGACAGCTCTTAATTGCAAAAAACAGAACGTATTCCAGGTAATTTAAACAGAAAGAACCAGAGGACCAGGCTTGATCACTAAAATACCATCTGGAACAATACCAACCACATTATAGTGGTAATTCCTTTGCCACTGCTGCCTGGAGTATGAAAGTTATGATACCAGGAACTGGAGACTAAATTTCACCATAGCTTCCCTAGAAGAACCAGGTATGTCCTGTACCAAGCTCACCAGAAAATCAGATGTCCTTGAATACCATTCTGTTTCATAATGCTCACTTCCACCTCCACGTATCACATTGTCCCCACGTTACATGGACAACTCTGGCTACAAAGAAAACCGAGAAGTGTAGTTTTTAGCTTTCCACCCTCTTTATCACACAGAAACGAAAGGTCGAAGGGGTTTGAAGCACACATTGAGTGACCCAATCTATGTTTTCTGCAACAGATGCTCAAAAGTAGAATACTAGGAAGTAGCTAGGTTAAAAGCAACTAAAGAAGAGAGAATAATTCCAGAGAGCACATGATGTTCTTCTAGTTTGTGTCTTGAATCCCTAAATGTTTATTTGATGCATCATTTGGAATCCAGAAATCTAGTCTTGAGAAACAGGGGGGAAAAAAAGAGTAGGCTAGCAGAGAAAAGAGAAGTTAACTTTTATTTGAGTTATATAAGAAACTTAATAAAGGAGTTAACATTTAAACCTACAAAGAAGTTATTTTATGTTTTAAAATTTCATACTCTACCATGTCTAATCAAAGCTATCTGACATTTAAAGCTCTGAGGTCATAGACCACATTGAAATGATCAGGAGGAGGAACATGGAGTTAGACATAAAAGGCTCCTGTAATGCCCCATTATCCTCCTCTCCCAACTATTTGTTGACCGGGATTCCTCCATTAGACAATCATTCCTTTGCATTGCTGCTCTTTCTTTAATTGATCTCTGAAAATGCAAAAGCTCCTGGGAAGAGTTAAAAAATTAAGCTCTTATCAATTATTAATGTCTTAGTTCATTCATTTAAAAATATGTACTGAGCACCTACTTCTTGCCTGGAACTCTGCTAAAGTGCCACACTTATGTCAGGGATACACCCGTGAACAAAACAGGTGGGGCCTCCACCTTCACAGAGTTTACAGTTTAGCCGGAAAATGGGCAGTACAAACAACTGCACAGGTCATTAACTCCTTATAATTGTGATAAATACTGTGAAGGGGCTATTTCCTTGGTTACAAAAGCAGAGGACCACTAGAGAAAACAACAGGTTGGACATGGCATTCAAGAAATTTAAAATTTCAGAGACAAACAAGCCAATATCAAAGTTTGTTTATATGTGTGCATAGCCCTTCAGATACATCTTTCCTAATACATTGGTGTGTTTTCAAACTTAATAAACATTTTTTAAAACATACTTTACAGTAAAAAATGTATGTTTACTTTTAGTATCTCTCCATAATCAGCCTGCTAATTTTCTTCTTGGAATCATTACAGTGAGCCTGAAGGGCTATGTCTCTCTAGATCCACTTAAGTTCTTGATGTTCTTTTTGTTAGGTCTGGAGCTGAGAGAGACACAGGAAGCCTCATGTGCAGCAAAATGCTGTTTATTTTGAGCATCTGGATGCAGATGGGTGGAGGCGAAAAAGCGTCCATGAGAGAAAAGGGGAGAGCCTTGGGTTTTATAGAGGGTTTTTCTGGGAGGAGTAAATAAATTCTTTTCAAACAACCCAGAGGGATAAGGAAAGTAAGTTCCCCTCTTGCATTCCTCCCTAGGGAACAAGTGGGAGGGATAAGCATCCTCTGTATCAGGAGCAACGTGGAAAGAAAGTTCCCCTTTTTCATTTCATTCCCTTATCCCCCTAGGGGTCTGGCAAAGACTACTGCCTAATACACCCCTAGGAAGGGTAGAGAGGTGGGTTTTATAGGAGGTTTGGATGGAAGTTTGGGGAGGGTGAATTCTTTAAACCTAATACTTTTTTGATGGAGTTGGGGGTATTCTTGGAGCTTGACACAGTGGTGGCATGGAACTTGCCCCTCCTCTCATTTCTGCTGTCCTCTACTGGCATTACCATCCTCCCAGGAGCTAAGCTCAAACTTCCATTTGACGCACCCATCCATTTCCCCTGTCTCCCACATTTTGTCCATCAGTTGGCAAATTCAGTTGATTGAATCTCCTCAGTATCACTCAAATCCATCTTTGTTTCTGTTACCATTGACCGGATCAGGCTCTTGTGACTTAAACTGAATTGTTATAAAACCTTTGAAATAATGTCTATGTCGGCAGGATTTCTCTACTTTGATCCATTCTACAGAGAGAAAAGATAAGGTTTTGTTCATCTCCGACATCTAAGCACTTAGCCCAGAGCACAAAATGTGAAAGGCAATAAATGTTTGTTAAATGAGGCCTAGTTATATTGTTTCTCTCTACAAAAGTCTGTGATGGTATCCTGTTGCCCACAGGCTGAAACTCTCCTCAGCCCCACATCACTATACATCAGTCTTCCTTTCTACCTTATTGCTCATGTGACCTAGAGATGCATTTTTTGGTGACTATTAACCACTGGGCTCATGTTGGTTTTCCTGATGCTCTCTTCTTTCAAATCTTCACTTGCCAAATCCTCCCCGTATTTTCAGACCCTGATCATTGTCATCTCTACAAGGCCCCCTCAGATTCTCCTCCTATGTTTAATATAGGACAATATTTATTCTCATGACATGGTAGAACTTTTTTAGCCAAGATAAGAAATGCAGAAGTCATACAAGAAAAAAAAGACAGCTTTAACTGCTTAATAGTTTCCATATTACCACATACACCATGGACAAAGATCAAAGAAGATAAACTGGGAGGAAATATTTGGGGTATGTTTGACAGAGAAACTTACGTGCCATTTTAAAAAAGACAATGCAGTAGAAAAGTGAACAAAAGATATAAATGAGAAATTTGTAGAAGAGGAAATGAATATAGCCATTAAGTGTAAGTCCAGTGAAGTTATGTCTTAACTAGATGTTAAATTCTACAACAGCAGAAGTGAAAAATTTAGTATAGTTAAGATTATCTTTGGAAATTCCTTAACCTGCACATAAAATATAATATACATTTTCAAATATAAGACCAGGTACTCTATAAATTATGCATTCTACACTTCAAGAAGCACTGAATAGAGTAACAAAGACTATAAAAAATACAGATTTCTGACCATTCAAATTTTTCTGCCTTTAAGATACCTACCAAAGCCCTAGAGGAGGATGCAGGGTGGGTGCAAAATTTCTCCTTTTTGTGGATTTTATTCCATTTTTTAGAAAGCATTAAACCTATCTAAGCTTAATAGTTATTAGTAGATTTGCTTATTTGGAAACGATGTATAAAAAAGAACTTAATGAAAGGCTTGGAACATACCTGGAGCTCAACATAGTTTACTGGATCTGAATTTAAATCTTGCTTATTAATTAGACCCACATACAACTTTTCTTTGAAAAGTTGTTTAGAAGACCTTGATTGGCTTCATCTCTTTCCAAGTTGGTATGTTCTGTATGACCCAGGGAACAGCTGTCACTAAGACACTTTACCTTATATCTGGAAATATATATTGTAGGAAGATAACATGTTTTAGCCACCAAACTTGAAAAGATTAGAACAATCAGTAACATCCTATGCTGAGTAAAGTAGGCCCTCTTGTATACCCCCTTTTTTTTTTTTTTTGAGACAGAGTCTCACTCTGTTGCCCGGGCTAGAGTGCCGTGGCGTCAGCCTGGCTCACAGCAACCTCACACTCCTAGGCTCAAACAATCCTTCTGCCTCAGCCTCCCGAATAGCTGGGACTACAGGCATGCACCACCATGCCCGGCTAATTTTTTCTATATATTTTTAGTTGTCCGATTAATTTCTTTCTATTTTTAGTAGAGACGGGGTCTCGCTCTTGCTCAGGCTGGTTTCGAACTCCTGAGCTCAAACAATCTGCCCGCCTTGGCCTCCGAGAGTGCTAGGATTACAGGCGTGAGCCACCACGCCCGGCCCCTCTTGTATACTTTTGATAGTAGTGTGAACTATTTAAACCTTTTGGAAAATCTATTGGAAAAGTTCATCCTGTAAGAGAATTAAAAGCATCAGTCCTTGTGTTGCAAACACTGATACCATTGCAAATGTTCATCAGTAGGAAAATAATTGAAAAAATTATGCTATTCTCACACTGGGCAAAAAAATGTGCCTTGGAAAAAATCTGGTTACCAGGGGCAGGGGCAGTGAGGGAAAGAGGGAGATGTTGTTCAAAGGGTACAAACTTTCAATTATAAGATCAAGAAGTTCAGGGAATCCGATATACAGCATTGTGACTATAGTTAACAAAACTGAATGATATACTTGAAATTTGCTTAAATGTCTTCATCACAATATAAAACAAAACAAAAATGGGCAACTAGGTGAGGTGCAAGGGACATGTGTTAACTAAGCGGATTATGGTAATCATTTCACAGAATATATGTATGTCAAATCATAATGTTGTACACCATAAAATCATACAATTTTATTTGTTAGTTATACCACAATAAAGTTGGGAACTTTTAGAGTGAGAGAGATCTATATGTATCGATTTAAAAAGTACCCATGATGTTTTTCTATATATTGTTAATAAAAGACAAAATATACTACTATCTTTGTTAAAAACTAATGAAAACTGAAAACCCAACCACATAAAAACAAACCTATATGTATTTGTGTGTTTGCATAAAACTTTCACAAGTGTGGAAGGATATACCCCAAGTTGTTTTAATTGGCAACCACAGGGAGGAGTGATTGGATGGATAAGGGAAGAGCAAGACAATCATTTTACTTTTTACTCCTCTGTTGTTTGAAGGCCTGATTTAAATTAGTGACAATAGGAATTTTCTTAAAAGACAATGGCAGATGTAATACAGAAATAGAGTGGATGGGAGTTGGCAGCTATTTCGATGTGGGTGGGTTTCAAATGAAGAAGCCAAAGATGGCTCAGCGATTTCTAGCCTGAGTGAGGAATTGTGCTATGACTTAGAGAAATAAGGATCTCATGAGGAGGTGAAGGCAATTCTTTTTCATTGTTACCAGAGGAGAGGTGATGAGTTCAGATAGTCAATCAGAACTATGCTGCTGCTTCTTGTTTTAAATAACAAGTGTTCCAACAGGAAAGCTTCTCATCATGGTCTTAAAGTCTCAAAAAAACTCAAATATGTTACTTTTATTAAAGAGTGAATTTATGATATGTGAATTATATCTCAATAAAGGTTTTTTAATGCTGCTATATAGTTGCATTTTATGTGAATTATAGAACTAAAAAAATCAGACTATTGTCTATTATTTTACCTTATGCATGTATATTCCAACAAAATTTTTTTTGAATCAGAAAAAAAATAATAAGAATTTAAAATAATCTCAAACATGTAAAAAAAAATAAGCTCTCCTATTGTATACAAACTGGCAGAGACTATAAAATATGACATATATAATTTTTATTGTATGTTTCTTTTGTGTTGTTTTAATATAATTATTCCTCTTGCAAGTGCATTGGTAACTCAATACCTCATGAATTATTAAGGCTATATTGTTGCTAAAAAAATACTCTTTAGAAGCAATCTTCAAAGATTTTTAGATCCAGAAATAGCTTGTGCCCTTATATTCCACAGAGAGCAGCACTGGAAATTTGGCCCCATTGAGAATTTATTTCTTGAAAATACTTCAAAATGCTGGGTGAATTTATTTCTGTATAATTATATCATATTTTGTGTTGGAGCTGAAATAGAAGTATGTAATTCATCACTATGAAATTTTTTACATAGATAAATGAGTCAACAAAGTCACCTGAATAGATCATTTTAATTTTAATTTTCAGTTATGTGAAAATCAACTGCTCTTGCACACCTTCATTCTTCATTCATCAGTGATTATATTTTCACTTCAGACGCTATTCTTATGTTAATCCTTCTTAGTTGAATTGTGTGGAGCCTTTCATGTTTTTTACATTCCATTTGTTATCCCTAATCTGTGTTAAAACAGGACGTTTCTATAACTGTCATGTTTTTATGTTGAGCCTAAAGAATTTCATACATTTCAAAACCTTCAGAGAATTAGGTGATTATGACATTGTGTATAGTCACAAGATGATTTATTTTATTGACTAATTCTTATAATTTGGATTATACTACATGTGCGTGGTTCCCCTATTGGAGAAAATAGAACAGCGATAATAAACTTAATATTTTGTATATTTCTTATTTTCCAGAAAATAAATACTGCTGGGACCAGTAATGCAGATGTCCCTTTGGCTGATCCCGGAATGTACCAGTTGGACATTACATTAAGAAGGGGTCAAAGTTTAGCTGCCCGTGATCGAGGAGGTAAGAACATAAGAACAGTATCACCTAGAAGCTTTTTTAATGTGCTTGTGAACAACTTTGTTTTCCTTATGATTAAGTCAAAAAAATTTAACTGCAATATTATAAATTTTAGAAGTTTAGATTCAAAGACAGTTTGACACATTACTTGACTCTTCTAACCATTAAGGAAGAAGTTTTGAAGCAAGTTCCAAAACTCTGACGTATTCCAGTTACCGAAAGCTTGGCCACTTGTCCACCAGGTCGAATAATGAGGACAAGCAGTTTGAGGAGGAAGGAAAGAGAGAGTCTACTTTGGCAGCAAAGGAGGAAATATGGTAGACCTTCTCGTCTCAAAATCCCAAATTTCCTGAACATGGGCAGAAATACAGAGCTTTTAAAGGGAGAGTTCTCAGCTTCAGGCAATTACTGTGGTTAACTATTCTAATTGCCCCATCTCTGCCGAAGACAAAGCCTGTGAACTCTGCCAGCCACTCACCTGGGGGGCCAGCGCCACCTGGGAGTTTTAACAAAAGACTTATCCTGCCTCAGGCATGCAGGCCAGAATGCAGTTCCCAAAAAGAGTGGGGCAAGTTTTAAGGAGACAAAAAATCTCTTTGCCTTTCCTTCTGTTACATTCCTAATGTAGACAGCAAGGTCTCTATCAAACTGCTAACTAATTAGACTCCACATTATCTATAATTAGTGACATCATGGCTTATCTAGATGAGGCCTATATTTGAAGCCATATTAGAGGTTGCCTTTTGGTAGACATGAAATTCTTTCTGCTGCATAGATTTGCTCAATTGAATCTGCTGAAGTTGTGGGATCCAGGACTAATAT
This sequence comes from Propithecus coquereli, assembly GCF_000956105.1. Lineage (NCBI taxonomy): Eukaryota > Metazoa > Chordata > Mammalia > Primates > Indriidae > Propithecus > Propithecus coquereli. The sequence goes on along the minus strand of NW_012147189.1, from coordinate 9,703,054 downwards.
CTCACCAAAACTTTGGAGATTCCCAATAAGTGACCTTCTTAGGCTTGGCTGGACCTGGCAGTAGTCTCATGGTGGATTGAACAGGTCTTTGTAGGCCATGATGAAGGACAAGACAAGACAAATACTCTTTTAGTTCCTGGATTCCAAATCCCAAAGCAGTCTCCTGATGAATGAGGCTAGCCAAATGAGGGATCCCTTGTACCCTGGTTAGAGGCAGGACCCGGATAGAACCCAAGCAGACTGTGTAGTATCCTTTGTACATTTTGAAATACCAGCTGTGCAGGAGGTAGAGACTTTGAGAACACCCAGTCCTAAAGGAAGCTGATATTGGGTGCAACTCCCCCTACCCAGAGAAAGGAGAGGAAGGAAAGAAACCTATACTAACTCATTGTCAGACAACCTTGAGAGTTAAATCGTCATCATGGTGCTGGCATCACATGATCCTGTTTTTCTCCTCCTACCCTGTTTGACATCCATACTCAGGGAGCAAAAGGAACCAGATTAGGGCTGTAGTTTGTAATTTCTGTCTCCTATCTCTAACTAAAGAAATAAAATTGAGAAAAAACTGAATATAATAGTGGGGGGGGTTATGACTAGAAACTATACAAATAATAGATTCAATTTTTAGGTAGAAACTAGTAAACATGAAAACATTCTTAATAAATGAAGATGTGATTGAAAATGTTAGAATTTAAACAGATAGGAGAAGTTTTCAAAATAACTATCTGGTTTAGTAGCTGAAGACAAATGTTTATGGAATGGAACTACCTATCTCAAAAGAAGATACAATTATGTTAGAGAAAGAAAATAATGTGAATTACATAGTACTATTTTGCTATATATACTGTTTATATAACATTTCTTAGTTTCCAAAGTACTCTCAATCAATTATTACTTTATTTGGTCTAAAACAAATTGTACCAGGCAACGGAAAATCAAAATTTTAGTCCTAGGTTTGCCCCCCAACAATTTGAAATACATAAGCACATATTTGTTATAGCATTGTTTGTGATTATAAAATATTAGAAACAACCTAAATACCCATAAATAGTGGAGAGGTTGAATAAACTGTGGTACGTCCACATGAGGGAATGCTATGCAGCTGTACAAAAAAATAAGGAAAATCTCTAGGAATTGATATGGAAAAAGTCACAAGATATATTGTTAAATTCACTTAAAGGAAAGCACAAAACAGTATTAACGGTATGCAACGTTTTATGTAAGAAAGAAGGTGATTTAAGAAGTTATGCGTTGTCTGCTCATTTATACAAAAAGAAATACAGGAAGCAAAAGCCAAAAACTAATGAAATTGGTAAGATACAGAATGTAGGTAAAACAAGTGGCAAGAAGGAGGGATGGGAATGGGGTAAAAGCAGAGAAGAGGAAATGACATTTCTTTGAGTAATATCAATGTCAATACAATGTTTCTTGTATAGTTCCAACTCTTTATGACAATATTTAAATAAATGAATGAATAAATGAATGAATGATGTGGGAGAAACTCAAAATGAATCTTTTTTCTGAGCAGTATGTCTTAGCAGTGGGCCTGGTAATATTTAGTAAACCATACTGTAAACAGATGTGTTGTCATCCAGGCTTTCTTGTTCTATTTGTAGAACACAGACAGAATAGATTTAGCACATTTTTAATGACCCTAGGATTTAGGGAATGGGAAATGAGCATTGGTTTCAACTAAAGTCACCAGCTGTATTAGCCCCTAACAAGAGAGTCAGCCCATCCTTTGAAGTTTTGAAGACAGGTGTTGACAACTTCTTACTAGCTATGAAAGTCCTAGATGGCATCTTCTTCCAATAGAACGCTGTTTTGTCTACATTGAAAATCTGTCGTTTAGTGCAGCCACCTTCATCTGTTATCCTAGCTAGATCTTCTGAATGACTTTCTGCGGTTTCTACTTCATCACTTGCTGCATCACCTTGCACTTTGCGTATTATAGAGATGGCTTCTTTCCTTAAACCTCATGAACCAACCTCTGCTAGCTTCCAACTTCTCTTCTGCAGCTTTCTTACCTCTCTTAGGCTACATAGAATTAAAGAGAGTTAGGACTTTGCTCTGCATTAGGCTTTGGCTTAAGGGAACGTTGTGGCTGGTCTCATCTTTTATTAGGCCACTCCAACTTTCTCTGTGTCAGCAATAAGGCTATTTTACTTCCATATTCATGTGTTCACCGGAGTAGAGCTTTTGATGTCTTTCAAAAATTCTTCCTTTGCATTCACAATTTAGCTAATTGGTACAACAGGCCTAGGTTTTGGCCTAGCTCTGCTTTTGACATGCCTTCCTCGCCAAGCTTAATTTAAAGTGAGAGACTTGTGACTCTTCCTTTCACATAAACACTTAAAGGCTGTTGTAGGGTTGGTAATTGGCCTAATTTCAATATTGTTATATCACAGGTAATAGGGAGGCCCCAGGAGAGGGAGAGAGGTCAATGGCCTGTCAGTAGAGTAGTTCGAATGTATACGATTTCTATTAAGTTTGTCAAATGGGCACAGTTTGTGGCACCCCAAAACAATTATAACAGTAACATCAAACATCATTGATTACAGATCATCATATAGAAATAATAATAATTTAAAAGTGTAAAATATTGTAAAAATTACCAAAATATGGCAAAGAGATATGAAGTGAGCACATACTATTGGAAAAATGGTGCTGATAGACTTGCTCAAGGCAGGGTTGCCACAAATCTTCAATTTGCAAAAAAAGAAATATCCTGGAAGTGTAATAAGGCAAGGTACAATAAAACAAGGTATGCTTATACTATATAACTCAAGACAAAAGAACTATATATAAATATTGTATTCTAGAGCATGCTTACCAATTCTGAGCCTACTTACTGCGTATACTAGGAACTAGAAAATACATATAGGTAATGAATGAGAGTCATATTTCTCACTGTTGGAGAAATAAAAGTTTTAAATATAGAAAGGGGGAAGGCTAGAATGAACCCCATGGTATTAGATAGGTGTCAGTATGACTAATGGCTTGTAATATACATATGGATAGAAATAAAGATGGATGGAGATGTGTATTTCCCAGATCTGTCTGCTAAGAAGGTCTAGAAGCAATGAGAAAGGTATCATGACAAAGTAGCAACCAGTACACCTAGAGCCCAGACAGTGATTTCTAAATACAATTTCCCCAGTAAAAATAATATTGGATCCTGGAGAAATGGTTAATTTAAGACCTGAGGCCGAGAAAATACAAGATAACCTGGAACATTTTGTAGTGCCCATAAGTTAGCAAGTTCTTAAAAATTGATGGCAAAATGTCAAAATGACATAGGAGCCAACTTAAAGGAACACCTAATAACCAAAACTAGGAAAGTCTCAGCAACAAAATAAATAATGGTAATAATGGATTATAACCCACAGAATAAAATAAATATCTATGAGTTCATGCTAATAAGTAAGTGGAGAAGAAGGTACTTTTCCTTATGGTAGAATTCCAATGAACAAGTTAGAAGGGAAGACAGAAATAGAAAATCACCTTTTAACAAACACTTCAGTAACACTTGCTTTAGGCAAAAATTATCTATGGATGCTAAAATTATATGTGGTGAATTATTACAGCATATCAAAGTATTTCTCCACAACATATGTATGAGTTACAAGGAAAAAATGGTTATTTCACATTGGAAAAACCTGGAGGACACCACCTTGACCAAAAGATCAAAGTTAACATCAGAAGTAACAAAACGTGCAGATATCACGTGCCTCCTGATAGGGTGCTCTGAGAGCACCCATGCTGTTCCTGCAGCATTCTTGTCAAGACATATAGCCTCAATGTGATCGTAAGAAACCATCAGGCAAACTCTGACCAAGTCTGACGCCAATTATCTGAGCTGAGTAGCCCCTACCTTTCGGACAGGGTGTATACAATCTCGTTCCACCATTCCCTGTGTCTCCTTAATTTTGAGTCTGATTCTCACTGTGTGTGCACCACTGTCTCTCTCATAGTAGCAAATTATTCTCTATAGACATCTCTGCCAAAAATACAAAAACAATTTTCAGTAGAATGAGAGGACCATGTACTTATGAAAATTGGGAGGGAAAATATTACTCCATGGGAGTTCACAATGCCAACTCCAATCCAGTTTTGCTAGATTACTTACTTGCCTAGATTTTGTGAATTTTTTATTGGGCAGAGATAAGAAGAAATATTTAAATAGAGGAAACAGCCAGAGTTAAATTTGGAATTGACTAAATATTTATCTTTGACCCATCTATGAATAACAGATGAGTTAAACATTTGATTGTATAGATAGTATTGGGTCACTTTAGATTTGTGAATTTATGTACATACACATAATGGGTAGGATAAAGAGAGGAGACGGGTAGTTTGACGTGAGAAGGCAAGTTAGGAGGTACTACAGTCATGTGGGAATATAGTGTTAGTGGCTTGAACTGGGATTATGGGTGTGAAAGTGGAGAAGGAAAGGAATATATGAGAGATGGTTCAGGGAAACATCCAGTAGGACTTGGGACCAATTGGATGCCATCAATTGGAAGGAAAACTATTGGAATTTTAAGGCTGATCACGCCTGGGAGCCATGTGGAGGCTGGAGAAAGATGAATGTACAAAACACACTTGTGTAATTGTTAGTAGAAATTGCACTCTTGTCGTATATTATATTGATGTCCTCATCTACTACCCAGCAAAACCAAAATGTCTGAGCCCCCTATGTCCCATATCACCCTTGCACAGAGTAGTGGAAAGGAAAAACTCGTTTCCAACAGCACCACCATCACTAGAATGTGTTTGGACTTTGCTCCTCCAGAATCCTCCTTCATATATAACAGGCACTGAAGCGGACTGAGCAGTCAGAGCTGGCCATCGTTCTTCCATTTTTGTACCTGTTTTCCAGAGCAACAACCAGATGCTTCTTGAAATGCTACTACATTTTTCTGAGTTTTATTGTCTCTGCTTTAGGCAGCCTGATGAACTAGAAAGTGCATGATATTGGGGAATCTGACACACAATAAGTTCAAAGCCAAGCTCCATACTTTGTTAGCTGTGTGACTTTAAATGAGATATGCAGTTTCTCTGCTGCAATTGTAGGGTTCCAGATTTAGCAAATAAAAATACATGATGCCTAGTTAAATTTGAATTTCAGGTAAAAAATGCCTTATCTTTTATATATATGTATGAATGTGTCTCACATAGTATTTGGAGCATACTTACACTAAAAATGTTTTATTTGTCTGAAACTTGGCATTTTATCTAGCAGCCCTATGCAATTATGATGTATAGTTATTAGTACAAAAATGCCATTTATGTTTTAATTAAGTTGTGCTTTTCAGAAGCTATATCTTTTGGCAGAGACATCTATATTATCACCTATCAGGTTTTGAATATAATGTTTTGCTGTGGTTTTTCATATTGTTTAAAAAAAGAGCAATCTGTGTACATATGTCTGGTAATAGCAATTCCCTAAAATTTGATTTCTTGAAATTTGGATCATGGAGGATTTAGTAATTTCCTAGAACTGCCTTAAGAAATTGTCCAAACATGGAGATTGAAAACAACAGAAATTTATTCTCTCAGTTCTGGAAGACAGGAGTCCAAATATCAAGGTGTGGCCAGGCAATACTCCCTCTAAATGTTCTTGGGGAGAATTCTTCTTTCCACGTTCGGGTCTGGTGGCCCCAAGCATTCCTTAGTTTTTAGATGAATTGCTCTAATTTCTGTCTCCATCTTTTTTTTTAATTCAGGAAATTATGGGGGTACAAACATTTTGGTTACATGAAATGCATTTGCCTTGCTCAGCCAGGGCCATGTCCGTCCGCCATACAGTGTACCCCGTCTCCATTAGCTGTGGGTTTACTTACCCCCTCCACTCTACCTCCAACCCTCACCCCCTCTACCTGACCAACACCCAGTGAATATTACTGCCATGTGAGCACCTTGGATCAATTAGTACTGGTTTGATGGCGAGTACATGGGGTACACGTTTTTCCATCCTTGTGATCCCCCACTTCGAAGGATGGGCTCAAGCTCTATCCAGGATAATATAAGAGGAGCTAGATCACCATTGTTTTTTGTAGTTGAGTAGTATTCCATGGTATACATATGCCACATTTTATTAATCCTGTCACGTATTGATGGGCACTTGGGTTGTTTCCACATCTTTGCAATTGTAAATTGTGCTGCTATAAACATTCGAGTGCAGATCACTCTGTCTCAGTCTTCATGTGTTCTTCCCCTCTGTACTTTATATCTCCCTTTCCTTTTTCCTTTAAGGACATCAGGCTTGGCTGGGCGAGGTGGCTCACGCCTGTAATCCTAGCACTCTGGGAGGCCGAGGCGGGTGGATCCTTTGAACTCAGGAGTTCGAGACCAGCCTGAGCAAGAGCGAGACCCCGTCTCTACTAAAAATAGAGACAGAAATTAGCTGGACAACTAAAAATATGTAGAAAAAAGTAGCCGGGCATGGTGGTGCATGCCTGTAGTCCCAGCTACTTGGGAGGCTGAGGCAGGAGGATTACTTGAGCCCAGGAGTTTGAGGTTGCTATGAGCTAGGATGACGCCACGGCACTAGCCCAGGCAACAGAATAAGACTCTGTCTCAAAAAAAAAAAAAAAAAAGGACACCAAGCTCTAAATTTAGGATGATCTCATCTCAAGATCCTTAACTTAATTACATCTACATAGATCCTATTTTCAAATAAGGTCATATTCACAGGGACCAGGGGATAAGATTGGACATATCTTTTGGGGGAACACAAGTTAACCCACTACAAGGGACAATTCCTTCTCTTCATGTACTAGGAAAAAATTTAAATAATCAAAAAAAGTGATCTGTATGAACTTGTTTATTGTGCTTCCATTTATAACAGTGTTAGAAATCCCTGCATTGAGTAGAGTTAGAGAACCTCAATCACTCCACTCTGAAACTCTTCGGGTCTGCTCTGTGAGTCTGATGTGTCAACACTAAAGAAAAGTTTCCAAGTGTTCTGAGAATGGTGTTTTGGGGGTGGAATAAGAATTATAGAAGCCTGGCAGATGGCAAAGGATTTAGAAGTTTGCCCCCAGAGAAGCCTCACTTTTCTCACAGTGTAGGGAAGCCTCACTAATTGAGAACTTATACCAGATATAAGGCAGCCAAATCTGAGAAAATACACTGGAGAACATTTTTTTAAAAAGAAATTCTATTTGATACTACTGAAACATATTCTATATTCTAAGTGTAAACAAAGCCTTTTTGAAGTTAGAAGGCCTGTCATAGTTTTATCATTACCTGTAATTTATGAAAGCTCTTAGAGAGTTATTCTTTGAGTGGGTAAAGCATAGTAATGTTTCTAGTGTGTATAATGCATCAGGTTTGATGCTTGGTGTTTACATATATTTCCTCTAATCTTAGCAAATTGGTCTTAGGAGCAGCCGCCACCTCAGCACATGTGCTCATGGTTTGCTGTTCAGGTTCTTCTTTGTTTTGTATGACAGAAGGTCTGTATATCCCAGTTTTCCTAGAGGAAGTTCTGTTTTTCACCTGATAACTGGCATAATTGTTAATAGCACCCCATTTCATTCTCAAAAGGGTCCCAGTTTCAGAGACATAATATATATTGATGTTTCTGAAACAAATCTTAATCCCATTAAAATTCATAAGAAAATTAAGCATTATGGATGTTCCTTTTTTCTCAGCAGGAGAATGCAACTTGTATTGTCAAAGAAAGGTTTGTCTCTGAGCAGATTATGAGACATTTTTCTTGATAGTCCCTTTAGATTTATGTAGCGTTTAATGAGCTATCTTGATCAAGAAAAGGCCTATCATGTTGCTTTTTTGTACTAAGATCAGGGATTGAACATGTTGCTAGTGAATCAATTTTTGCATTTCTTACATTTGTTGGGAATCAGGTATAGGCATATTTTACCAGTACATACACATTTACATATATGTTCATGTTATTCTTTAACTAGTGTCCTACCACTGGCAAAATTTTTAAAAATAATTTACAGTGACTTCATTCTAATGATAGCTATTTCATATAATCTATGACGTTAAGCTTCTAACATATATACATACATATACATACGTATATGCATATGTATACATATATAATACATATATGGCAGGTCCTCAAATAAGGAAACATTTCATTATAACATTGATGAGAAAAAAAACATCGATTCCCAGCTGGGGCCACTGTCTGTGTGGAGTTCGAATGTTCTCCCCATGTCGGCATGGGAGTCCAGTTACTCCAGTTTCCTTCCATATCCCAAAGCTATGCCTGTTAGGGGCATTAGTGTGTCCATGTGGTCCCAGTGTGAGTGAGCGTGGTGTGCGCAAGTGCACCCTGCAATGGGATTGTGTGCTATCCAGGGCTGACTCCTGCCCTGCACACTCAACTGGAATAATTGGGTAAATAATTTTCTTGCTTGTTTTTATTAATCTTTCTTAAATGTATATATACCTCACATTTACTTCAATGTTTAACATTAGATGTGTTTGGGTCATTATTTAGAAGTTTGGTGATGTTTTCGTGACCAGAAATATGCCATAGGAACTTAATTGTTATTTATATTGATTAGCCTTTGGTCAAATTGGTTTCGTTATATGTCATTTCCAAGAACCTCTCAACAACTTTAAGTGAGGACTTACTCTATTCTATTTTTATTGTTTTATTTTCATAGATGCAAAAAATATCACTCGTTGACACACACAGACTTTCTTATTGCATGTTAATAAAACTAGAACCATAGAATTATAGTCATGCATTGCTGAACAACAGGGATACGTTCTGAGAAATGGGTTGTTAGGTGTATACTTTATATTATGTAATTTACATAATTGAATTTGCTGTGCTTTTATATGACCGACAGCATAGTAGGTTTGTTTACACCAGCGTCACACAAACATGAGTACTGCATTGCACGATGACATTAGGAAGGCTATGACATCACTAGGCAGTAGGAATTTTTCAGCTCCATTGTAATCTCATGGGATCACCACCTTATATGCAGCCTGTCCTTGACCAAAACATTGTTACATTGTGCATGACTGTACTAAACCCTGAGAATGAACTTCTACCTGTAGATTTTGTCTGTGACTCCAAGACTGTACCATTTTCCCAGAAAGCTTTTTATAATGGTCTTAATACTTTATTTATTCTGAGCCAGAGCAAAGGGCCAGTGACTCTTCCCCAGGCTTTATCTGCAGCACTATGTATGTGAGGGTATTCCTTTCTTCAAGATTTTCAAGGTTTACCAGGAGGTGACATCCTTAACCAAATGTAAATCTGATTAAGCCATAGAGCAGGTACGACACTAGTTTCCTAAAGAGACTCTGAGAACAATATTTCCACATATGAAATGTAGTCATATCATACCTAAGTAATATTACTTTTAAAGGTGTTATTTCTTCCATTATTATGGTTATAAATTTTGCTTTAATTATATTGAGGTAGAAAAGAGGATCAATTTTTATTGCACTTTTGCAAATAACTGCATTGCCATGAAAAATGAAGGACCCCAGGAAAGTTACTATTTATAACATCTGATATTGTTCTCAGTTTATAGACAAGGTCATTCTATATACATCATATTTCCTTCATCATCTGCATAGACTTTGCCATGGCATTTTTTTTGAAATAAGATTTGATTATTTACAGATGAATTTAATTTAGAATAAGTATAATGTAATTCAGCACCTGTCAAGAAAGGATGGTTTTATGCTTAACCCATTTTAAAAGTGCATCTCTGAGTTCCATTTATTAAAGCCATTGTCCTTAAATTCACCTGAGGTTAATTAGCTTGTATTCATGGTTTTTCATATTAAGACTCCTTCAAGGATATGTTTCTTCATGAAGTAAACACAAAGGAAATTTATATGTTCCTGGATTTTGATATATTTTGCCTAAATTCCTGAGAAGAAATATTCTCAGGAATTTAATTACCTATTGCTTGAACTTAGATAATACAAAGGATACAAAATTATTCTTTCCATAAATTTTGCAAGGTCAATTGGCATGGCACATCAATTAAAAATGGGTGCACATTTTTGGTATAACTATTTGATATTGCCAAACCTATATAAGATTATAGGCCCGTTGATGAAGTTTATTTTAAGAGAAGGTATTAATTCTAGTTGACACTGCTTTAGTCTTCTAAATTTGGGGTTAGAGAGAGCAAAAAGAAATAAAGGAGCTTTATCATATGATTATCATAAAATAAACAATTAAAATGATACCAAGAATATTCTAAAACAAATAACTACAATTAGACATGTCTCTTTCATGAGGTCCTATTTCTTTTTCTGCGGATCTTGGGTTAGCAGTCTGCTTTCACAAAGTCATCAGCCTTTGGACTAAAATTGTTCGGGAAATCCTGATTTTTAAGTCCCCTTGCATAGTCAGCTGCTTACTCATGATGACAGTCTCAGCTTACATCTCAAAACCTGCACCTATGAGTTTATTCTTTGCCACCTCATTAGTCTTTTTCACCAAGGTTTGAGACTGACTTTCTTTGCAAATTTTCCAGAAGACATAATCTCTGGCTGGCAGCTAATTGTAGGAACCTTTAGGCCAGCAGAAGAGGAGAACAGAGGCCACTAATTGATAAAAGACTAAATGCTTCTGGTTAATTTATTATAGAAACCAATGATATCAGAATGGAGGAGAGTCGAATCTCCTGTGGGAAGTGAGTATATAAGCAAATGTGCATACCTAAAATTTGAGTGATGGTTATTTTTAGGGGAAAAAGGTACTATGGATGGTGAAGTCACTGGCAAATCTCCAAAGTCTTACAATCAATGCTGTAGAGGTGCAGCAAAATTATCTTCAATTGATAAATGAATTTTAAAACTAAAAATCTTCCTAGAAGTATATTTCATGACAGCATTGTGTCATCCCTGTGCATGAATATAAGCATAATTCCACCGACCCTAATAGGGCATATGACAACATCTCAAAGGAATAACATTTTACCTATACAACACCAAACTTGGGTAAGTTGAGCATTTCATTTTGTTTTGTAGTTTTTTCCATATCCCAAAAGCAGCATTCCATGCCCACTATGGCTCTTAGGTTCAGCTAAATATCAGATTGACAAGCCCCACCTGACACCAGCCTACCCAAGAAGCTACAGGGCAGGAACCAAGACAGCATCAGATATCCCTGACGTCGGTCCATTCAGCAGCCCCCATGGCCATCTGGGAATTATCTTCCTTGGTTCTACAGATGACATAAAAGATGAGATCCACACTGAGCAGGTATGGGAGCCACTCTGGTATATAGGCCTCATTTCTCACAGGAGCCAGTATCTCTTGTAACTACTTCATAGACATAGTGCATGCCCAGTTAAAACAATCAATACACTCAGGGAAGCCGTAAGGTTTGGTTTCCTATCAGGTGTTTCTACTTGTGACATTTACCAAACAAGGGGTCAGTTTCACCATATGTTGTGTAAAGATCAAAGGCTTCTGGTACCCAAAAGGTTCACCAAACTGTAAGAAACAAAGGCCCCTGTCCCTGTAAAGGTTTGCTGAAAAATCACTAACGTGAAGCAGATTGATTAATAGGAGAAAGTACGCAGATTTATTCAGCATGTATAGACGGGAACCCTCAAAGTGAAGATTCAACTCTTCAGTGGGGTACAGAGGTTTTTAAAGAATGGGAGCTTCCAAGAAGATAACAGATTTGTGGAGAGAGAGAGAAAGGAAGCTTGACTAGTTGGCAAAGGTGGTCTTGTTATGTAAATGAAACCTTACAGGTAGCAGCCCTCAGAGAGAATAGATGTTGTTTCTTTTCAGACCTTACAGGTGTCAGACTCTTGGTTATTTTTTCCTAGATCAGGTAAGCCTAGACCTGGCTGTATTAATGCAGATTCTCTACAGGTATAAATTCCCCCTCTCCGCCAAAGAAAGTATTGCCATGTTACTTCTATCTGTGAGGCTCATGGCAGCCATCTCAAAATATGTCAAAGAAATATATTTTGGAGTAAAATATTTCTAATTTCCTTCAGTTGCTTAACAACAGAGTTGATATATTGTTTAATCAAGCTACCAGGAAAATAGAGAGTTAACCAAAGGTCCTATTCTCATTAAGAAGAGGGAAATACTGGGGCAAGTGTTGAGAAGATTAAGACAACCTGGAGCACTCCAGTGGTGCCTGGTTGCATTCTGCAGGCCCTCCTGGCACTGGAGTGCCACAGGAAAGTTTTGAAGATGAAGGAGCAAGCCTTTGGTGCTAACAGCTGTTCAGAAAGCACCAAAGTTGGTTTGTATATAAAAACACCCTGTCGCTTTTATTAGCCCGAATTTATAGCCGGTCCTTGGATAACAGCAAAATCAAAGAGAATTTTCAGACAAGTACACAAATGCTAGGACAAGAAAGAGCTACAACCTTGGCTGTGTTATTGACCAAAGTAACAGTACTTTATAGCAACTGTAACTGCAGTAAAACAGCAAGTAGTTTAGTGGTTTTAGGTTGTCTAGACATGACTAACCCTTATTATTCTTTCTGTTGCTTATATTTTAAAGAAGCAGCCATGGTCATAAATAACCAAAATCAGCATAAGATACTCAAAATCAAGAAAAAAGCAGACCCTTTGGAGAGGATATGTTCTGTTTGGGTGAGACAAAATCTTTCATCTGTGTAGAGAACAATTGCCTGGTATTGAGAACAAACTCTGTACTAAATGACCATATTTTTTTTTTTCTGATGAACTGTCGGTCCTCTATTATATATACGCTTCTTTTAAAAATAATTTTAAATTATCTCAATATGTGTATATTTTAAATATACATACATGTATACGAAATAATGATAAATTTTAGATTAGATATAACTAATTTTAAGAAGATAAGACACTTTAATTTTATGCTTGCATTGATTTTATCCTTGTAATTTGAATGCTATTTATACTATAAACACATTTACATATTAACAAAATACATCATAAATGAAAATTACTCAGGGAACTGAAATGTAAACTACGGACTTTGGGTGATAGTGACATATCAGTGAAGGTTCATTGATTGTAACAAATGTACCATTCTGGTGAGGGATGTTGATAGGTGGGGTAATCCTTTTCCTTCCCATTATAAAGGGTCACAGCCAACACCCCCAAAACAAAAAATAGGTTAACAAAGAAAAAGCATAAGAAATTTAGTGTGTGCACACATGTGCACAAGAGTCGTACAAAATATAAACTCAAAGAGGGGCCAGGTAGCTGAGTTTTAAATGCGCTCTTCCTAGGGGAGAGGGAAATGGGAGAATGAATAGGCCCAATGCTCAGGCAGTGGTTAATAAATTATTTTCTTTGGAAGCTGCCCAAGGGACTAGGAAGGAACGATAGTTGTCTTATGTGGATAAAGTCTCCTAGGTAATCTCTCAGAGCTGCCCTCAGAAGAATAGATGAGAAGTCTGTCCGGGCATGGTGATGACTCCCTGTCTCCTAACTTTTCCATGATTAATCTTCCCTGGTTATTTGAAGAAATTCCTAAGGAGTGGGTTTCAGAAAATCAAATTTCTTTTGGAAGAAATTTTTCTCTGTCAGATAAAGGAATTCCAGAGAGAGCTCCTCCCTATATTTAGGGAATAAGGGTAGGAGAATAAGACAAGGCTAGAGGAATCTTGATTCTGAGGCAGCTTCTGAGGCTTCTTGGTGTGTCAAAGCACCAGTCTTTGGGTATTGACAGTAGGGAGGCTGTGCGTGTGTGGGGGCAGGAAGTATATGGAACTTTTTGTACTTCCTGCTCAATTTTGCTGCAAATCTAAAACTGCTGTAAAAAATAAACTATTACGTGGTGATTGAGCACATTTGCTCATCACCACTTTAAGTTTCAAATAATAAACATCACATACTGATTACCTCAAATCTCAAAGGTAACTAACTATGGATCATGGAATTGCAATTTATATTGACCTTACAAAGCAATACAACCATGGTCGATATTAAAACTCATCAGAGAAATGTACAATCTGAATCTGTGGATTCCGCATCTATGGATTCAACCAACTGTGGATTAAAAATATTTGGAAACAAAAAAATGTTTGATGATTGTGTACTGAACATGTACAGACATTTTTTCTTGCCATTGTACTGTAAAAAATAAAATATAACAGCCATTTACATAGCATATCGTATTAGGTACTATAAGTAATCTAGAGATGATTTAAAATATGTGAGAGGATGTGCACAGGTTATATGTAAATACGACACCATTTTGTATAAGGGACTTGAGCATCCACATATTTGGTCCCCACGAGGGGTCCTAGAACCAATCCCCCATGGACACCAAGGGACAACTGTAGAACCCTAAAGTTCTACTCAAGGAATCCAAATAGAATAGCACACAGCATTGCCTGAAGTTTAAAACAACCGTATTTTTAAAAATAAAGGTATTACTTTTCACCTAAAAGGAAGAGGCTAAGGCACAAAATATAATTAGAAGAGTTTACTTGAGCCAAAGTGAGGACAGCGGCCTGAAGACTCCCACCCAAGTAGCCTTGGATATGAGCTCCATTAGGCCTTTGTTAGGAGCAAGTTTTAAAAGGCAAATAAGGGGAATAGGGAGGGGTTGTTACAAAGTTGTTTGTCAGGAATTCTCCTTGGTCTACAGAAATAGCATTGATTAGTGATTGGGTATATGTTTTGAAGCTGTGGGATGTGGGTTATAGTGTCTGATGCGGCATTATTGGTTAATTTACAGCTACTTGTGGCAATAGCAAGCAGTTTCAGGAGTGGAATACATAGCTCAAAGCGGGGAGTAGGACGTGATTGCTGTCTCTCTGGGCCTGATAATTTAAAAGGACTTGTATTCCTCACACAAGTATTTTTTTTTTCTCACTACTTATTTGAATTCAGTTAGCTCCACTCATGTTTACACCTACACAGTCTTTAATTTTTGGTATAATTAGTATAATTTTCAGTGTAATCACTTAATGTTCTGTAAGACAAGTCTAAAAATTTTCCAGTTAATTAGGCCTTCTATCAGAAAATAAATCTGATTTACATGAAGTAAATGTTTGCATTATATCCCACTCAATCATTGGGCAGAGAAAACATTTAGCTGTCTTTTAGGATGATTTAACAAAACGACTCAAGTTATTCAAGTATTTTCTGTGATCAAAAATATTAAGGATACTTCATAAAGTGAACCAAAAGAATACTTTGTAATTACTTAATAGGTATTTACTAAGTAATAGTAACATCTTTAAATCTTTTTTTAATTTTTAATTTTTAATTATTATGGGTATATAATGGTTGTATAGCTTTGTGGATTTTTTCAATTTTTAATTTTTAATTATTATGGGTTTCATCTTTAGATCTTGATTTAAAGTCTTGAGACAGTCTTGCCCTTTCTTAAGGGCAGGCTGTTAACATATCTTTTGTTTTTCACCTAATCTTAGTAACCAAGACACCTATTAACTAAAACTCTACCATTCCCTTTTGAGCATTTTTTTGTTGTTCATTTATGCAGGGAAGGGGAGGTTTTGAAACAACTTATTCTAAATATATATGCATCTACTATCTCAAAACCAATCAAAATGTGAGTTCTATTCAATGTGAGAGAAAATACAATCTTACTGATTTCCTCTAGAGGCAGGCAAAGATACCTCATCTTGACATTGTTTAGGGGTAGCTCTTTTGCCTCAGGAAAGAAAGTTATTTTGCTCAATTGTTTGTTAGGTCTTTTTAAAATTAGAGCTGTCTTCAATTCACGCCACAGGGAGATATCCCTTTCTCTTCAAGTTCTAGTGAAATTAGCGGATTCTTTCTTCTCCTTTCATTTTTAAAATGGACTTACTCATGTAAGATGTTCTTGCAACATGCATAGTCACCCTTAATTTTTTAAAAGAACTCTAAGAAAGGGTGCAGTTGTAGATAATAAAACAGTGATTCTCAAAGTTTGGCACCCACACCACCAGCATCAGAATCACTTTGGAACTTGCAAATTCTTGGGCCTCATTCCGGACCTGCTGAATCATAAACTCTGAGAATGGGACCCATCAATCTGTGTTTTAAGACGCCTACATGATTCTGATGCATGCTAAAGTTTTAGAACCACTAATATAAAAGATATCCCAAAAAACTGACTGCCCACCCCCCCACCAAATATATACACACTACAAATAATCACTTGCAGTCACAGGTAGACAAGCAGAAAACCACCACACCAATTACTATAATATTTTAACTCGTAGGTAAATAAAACTATGGACACAACTTATATGTAAAGAGATCTTCCTCAGGCAAACCACAAGTCCAGCCAAAAGACCTCAGTGAAGGATAATTTGCTCACCATGGGCTTTTCTTTCTAAGAGTTTTGACCACTCTTCAGTAACACAGTAGACAGCTACATGGAATTACTAAAATACAAAACACAGACTGCAGAATTGCTCAGATCTAAGACATTCTCTAGAAACTTGCGAAACCATTCTGGGCTTCCCTTCCTGGAGCTCCCGATGTCATCTAAAACCAAACTGTCCCTCTTCCCTCGCTCAGGCCTTGAGGCCCATTTCACTTCTCTAAGGCCTAAGGTTGGGTGACAAAATGTTGTAAACCACAAAACAAGAGTCCTTTCAAATGGCCATTAGACTTTGATATGAGGGAGCTCTGAACGTGAGCTCAAATTGCAATGTCTTTGAAAGGTCTGGTAGTTAGCTGGTCATAGCTGCTCTTAAAAGAAGGATTCTTGAGTGTTCTTGTGTTGTTCCTTGATCAAAGGCTGACATCTGCTTGGCTTTGATGTTCCCTATAAAGCAGACAATCTCTGTGGGTCCTCCCAGAATTGTGTATGTATGGAGGGAAACACCATTTCAGTCCTTTAGTGATGAGTGTGTGTCAGAAACTTATTGCAATCTCTTTTGCAAGTGAAAAGGCCCTCTGTAGGCCAACTTAAAGATTCACTCCCAAGAACATTCTATTGATAAGTTTTTAATATCTATATTTGTTTATTTTATCCTAAAAGCAAGCAGGAGGTTTCTAGATCAGAGATCAGACATTATTATTTACAGCATTGGTTCCTCATCTCTACTCCTCATTTCATGGGGAGATGCAATGAGAACAGATGGCAGCTGCACACACAGCAGGTCATACTGCCAAAGGGGACCTCATATTATTCCATTTGGAGTTTCTATAAGACTTGCTGCATACATAGAGGCCCTTCCTCCTCTCTTGACATAGGAAAAGACCTTATCTTTCTAATGCAAACGAATCATGGGTTGGGGGTGGAAGAAGAGAAGGTCCTTAGGTCTTCACAACTTTTTGAAATGTAAAGTCATGGCTCTAGGACTACCAATCTTAGGGTATGAGGGAAAAATGGTTCTGGGAAAAAGAAGTTGTCTGTTGTTATTGTTTTACATTTCCGTATAGGATAGATTTTTGTCTCTTGTGAATATATGTAGATGCTCTACAATTATGATCTGAAGTGAAATTCTCTTCATAGTTGAAGAATGACCAATCTGTCATTCCCAACCATTTTTAAAATGTAGACCTCTGATTTGTTTAGAATTTTAAAGGATGACAGTTTTATACAAAAATGTACTCAGAGGCAATGACTACAATAATTGCATATTTAAATTTTTCTAAATTTTCTAGTGTTTTGAGAACTTATAACATATTAAAAAAAGTTAGAGAATAATTCCTACTTAAATTGAGAAAAGAACGAACAAAGCTTTGTTCTTCTTTATTAAAGAAAATCTGTGAGTATATATTACAAGAATAAAGTAAATTGCTTTTTCAAATAGTACATTCAAGTTTACAAATCCCCAAATTTCAGTTAATTTATTTTAAACAATATTTTATTAACAGTCTGTCATAGAAGAAAAGACCATGTTTAAAAGTTGGGTTCTTCAGAAGCAGTCCCTGAGGCAAAGAATTGAGTTTCTTTGAGAGATAATTCCAGAAAGCAGTGTTTATTAGTTCATTCATGTTGCTCTAAAGGAAATAGCTAAGACTGGGTAATTTATAAAGAAAAGATGTTTATTTGGCTCGTGGTTCTGCAGACTGTACAAGAAGCATGGCACCAGAATCTGCATCTGGTGAGGGCTTCAGGAAGCTTCCACTCATGGCAGAAGGTGAAGGGGGGCAAGTGTCACGTGGCAGGAAGAAAGAAGCAAGAGACAGGGAGAAAGGAGGTACCAGAGTCATTTTAACAATCAGTTTTCATGGGTATTAACAGAACGAGAACTCACTCATAACTGCAAAAACAGCATGAAGCCATTCATGAGGGATCTGCCCCCACGACCCAAACACTTACCACTAGGTCCTACCTTCAGTGTTGGTGATCAAATTTCAACATGAGATTTGGTGGGGCCGAGCAAACTGTATCCAAACCGTAGCACAGAGATAAGGGTATGGGTGAGATAGTGCCGGGAGGGGGCCATCACAGTGTGAATTAAGAAACAGGGGACCTCTGGGACATGGTATAGAATTGCCTCAGCAAGTCCCAGTGAGCAACCAAGAACCTGGGTTATTTATTTAGCAATTCCCATTGCCATGTGTTAAGGCCTGCTCCAAGTATGTGGCATCTGTGGCCTGGCCCGGGCATGGGCCAAGCACACTCCTGTGGCTGCAGAAAGTCATAGTGCTTGAGATAGGAATAGAGGTGGAAAGCCTTTGGTGTTGAGGGGAGCTGAGAGTGGAGATGGAATATGGCTGGCTACCCACAGCATCTGCAACAGCATGGGTTTGGTGTCAGAGAGACCAGGACTGAGTCACTGAATAACTAAGCCTCACCTGCAAAATGGGAGTGACAAAAACATCTGCCTCCTGGACTCGTTCTAAAGATGAAATGGGATTCTGCACGTAAAGTTTTAGAAAAGCACACAAAGTAAGACCTCTGGTTATCAATTTTCTTCATCATTATCATCATCATCATCATTATCATTACTAGCATGATATTAACTAAAACAGTATTGATGAAATTAGTGAATATTTCTAAATGAGAACAGTAAGGACTTATTTTCTTTTACATTATTTTTAGCAAGTATTATATATTCTAATGGGTTCTGGCATTCAGCATTTGAGTTTTTGTCTTTTAGGAATTTCTTTTGTTGTGTGATACAGTGACACCCCAAAGTTTTGCCCTAACAAGTGACTGATGTTGTTGACAGCCTGCTCATTGCATGTCTTGGTACTGCTTCCTCCAACACAACAGCCCATCCACCTCACAGGGGAAAGAGAGTAGGATTTTGTTGAGAACTGAAAAAAGCAACTGTTTTTCTAATGATTTAGGATATTTTGCATACTTTTAAATCTAACTCTTAAAGCACAAAATTCCTATTTTCTCCTTAAATATCATACTAATCTTTTGTTAGTATTTCAGCATTGCACTCTGAGATAATTAAAATAAAATTCTGAGAAGAAATCATTATCAGTTTTTAAGATTGCAAGAAAAATAAAGCTAGGAAAAATAATGTTTCAGAATATTTAAAATTATTTAAAGTTAATTTTTACTAATTTCAGTTTCACTGTTCTGACTGAGTATTGTTGACACATGGACGTATTCTTACTTTTATGAATAATGGATGTCAAAGCAGAAGTCAATAGATTTTCCTTTTTACTCTATCACATGCACCAAAAAATTAGCTGGGCATGGTGGCGCATGCCTATAGTCCCAGCTACTCGGGAGGCTGAGGCAGAAGGATTGCTTGAGCCCAGGAGTCTGAGGTTGTTGTGAGCTAGGCTGACGCCACGGCACTCTAGCCCGGGCAACAGAGTGAGACTCTGTCTCAAAAAAAAGAAAAAAAAAAAAATCAATAGAGTGAAAAAACAACATGTCTCAAATAGACCATTATTGCTCTCGAAATACATTAATGTAAAGGTATCAATAATGCAGAAAACTAAACAAGATCATGTCTTAATTTTTCACAAGAAAATTAGGAATCGTCCTCAAAATTTTGTTAGCAAAGAAAAGAACATTTTAGATTTACCGTTGCTCATTGGTACAGATACCCTTTATAGATTTTGAATTTATAAGGCTATTTCTTCCTATGCTCCTGCTATGCAATTAGATATTGTGCTTTTAGGTAGATGATAGGGGCTTGTGAAGGGAAAACATTTAGTAAGTCTGGAATGACTGAAGATATGATAGGAAAATGTAATGGGAAGTCCCTGTGCAGAGAGAACTGGGCATACAAAGCAGGGCCTCAGAGTTGGCTATTCTGTGATTTATCTGTGCCTTGGGCCTCTAGCTGGAGAACTTGTGTGGTGGTCTGGAAAATCTGATGTAACAAACCAGCCAAATAAAACTGGATTTAGGACCTGCAGTATAGGCAAAATTCTAAAATGACCCCTAATGATCCATGTCTTTGTATAATCTCCTCCCCTTTAGAGTGGATGGAATCTGTGAATATAAGAGGATGTCACCCCTGTGATTGTAAAGTAATAAATATTCCTAATTAGTTGACTTTGAGTTAATCAAAAGAGAGATGATTTTTGGTGGGTCTGACGTAATCAGGCAAGCCCTTTAAAAGGTACTGAAATTCTCCTTGAGCTAGAGTCATCCTCTTGCTGGCCTTGAAGAAGCAAACATCCATGCCGTGAACTACCAATGAAGAAGAATGGCTTCTAGAGGCTAAAGGCCTCAGTCCCACAACTATAAGGAATTGAATTCTGCCAAAAGCCTGAACAAGCTTGGAAGAAGATCCCAAGGTCCAGATGAGAACTCAGCCCAGCTAATGCCTTGATTGCAACTAAATGGAAAACTGTTTTTCTATACTCACAACATTTCTGACGCCAAATGTGTGAGTTTCCATACCAACCCATTCTCCAATTCTCTGTGAACACCATCTTGGTGTCCAGTGATTAAATTCAAATCTGACACTAATCACGCACTGTTAGCACAGCCCACAGTTGGGGACTAAGTCCCACAAGATTACCCCCATGTCAGATGCCAGTCATGAGTCCAGGCCACATGTACTTCTGACCCACCAGCTATAAATCAGGGATTCTTCCTATGACCCCCTTCTTGGGTTCAATAATTTACTAGAAGAGCTACAAAACTCAAGTAACAGTTTACTTACTATTACTGGTTTATTATAAGGGCTACAGCTCAGGAGCAGCCAAATGGAAAAGAGCATAAAACAAGGTATGTGGGAAGGAACAGGGAGCTTCCGTGCCCTCTCAGGGTGTGCCATCCTCCCAGTACATCAATGTGTTCCCCAGCCTCGAAGCTCTCCAAACACAGCTGTTTGGAGTGTTTGTGGAGGATCCATTATATAGGCATGGTTGATTTAATCATTCGCCATTGGTGGTTGAGCTCAGTCTTGATCCCCTCTCCCTTCCCCAGAGGTCAAGGGCTGGGGCTGAAAGTTCTAACCTTCTAATCACATGATTGGTTCCTCTGGCAACCAGCTCCACCCTGAAGCTGTCTATCTAGGGACCAGCGTACAAAAAGAGATATCACTCCAGAGATTCCAAGGGTCTTAGAAGCTCTTGTGTCAAAAGCTGGGGTCTAAGACCAAATAACAAAAGATGCTCCTGTCACCCATATCACTCGGGGTGTTACAAGGGTTTTAGCAGCTCGGTGCTGGAAACTGGAAGCAGATAACAAATATACATTCTTCTTATGCCTCCTATTGTGAGACTCTGAGTAGTTAAGCCAGCGCCGACCTACAGAAACTGTGAGACAATAAATGTGTGTTGTTTAAGCCACTGCATTGTGGTGACATGTTACATTGCAATAGAAAACTAATGCGGGGTTTAAGTTAAAGAGGCAAAAAGAACCTTCTGTGTCTTTCCTTCCAAGTTGTCCAATCATTTTAACTCTTCTAGAAAATACTCTCAAAATCCACTCTTTGAGCCATTGGACTTAACCAAATCTTAAATAATTTTCCTTAATAAGGCTAGAAGGTGGCTTACCAAAGGAGATAACATAGGGAGTTATTAGATGCCAAGTTGTTTTCAAAAACCCACTTCAAAAAATCATCTTTATGACATTTAATGAACAGAATTGCTAAAGAGCCCTTTTCATTTCTCTAAAACATTAGCATTTGAAAAATATATTCATTAATTCTTCAGGTAGCAATCTTTGAGCACAATAGAAATTGTCATATTTCTAAATGGAAATGGGGACATTTGGGAAGATTGAAATGACTCAGAAAAAATATATTGCTATTCTGTGAAGGCTTGTAAATCAGCTGAGAAAAAAAAAGGGACTAAATATCTGTTCATATGAAGGTATTTTTTTAAAGATATCTTTCTCTCTCTCAAAAATAAATATTAATATCAACTTTCAGTGTTTTTACTGTAGTATCCATGAAAAGTAAATTTGCTTTAGTTTAGAAAAAAC
>NW_012147189.1:9678441-9679296 GCF_000956105.1 Propithecus coquereli | reverse complement strand
ACAACTATTCACATAGCATTTATATTTTATTAGGTTTTATAAGTAATCTAGAGATGATTTAAAGTATATGGGAGGATGTATGTAGGTTATATGCAAATACTACACCATTTTATGTAAGAGATTTGAGCATCCATGGATTTGGGACCTTTGGGGGTCCTAGAACCAATAACGTGAGGATACCAAGGGAGAACTGTACATATTAACCATTTTAATAAAAATAACCATCACAAATGGACTTAAGCACAGTGATAGCGTATTTTCAAGTTTGAACTACTTGTTGTTAGGGGGAAATGTAAAAAGTCCTTGTACTACATTCTTAATAAAACAGATTATGACAGAAGAACTGAAGTTTAGCAAGGGTCCAGGATTACAAAAGCCAATGTGTATACTTTGCTTTAAAACACAGAAAACAGGGGAGAAGTATAATAGTTAGCCAAAGGTTGACGAAATAAAGAAGAGCAGAATGTCATTCCAGTGGTGTGAGAAAAAAACATGTAATAACAATGATAGTCATATCCTGCATTTCTATAGCATTTTTATTTTTCATACTTTTAAAATTTCATTCTAGCAACAGAGTCAGATATATAAAAGCCAGGCCCACTCCACATGTTTTGAGAGGTAAATAAATGGAATTTATGAAGTAACTTTGTCACAATCACAAATTAGAGAGTAGGACTTGAGTTTGGAATTTATTTTTAGATAAAAAGCTTCAGAATTGGCAGCATTTATAAATCTGTGATAATTTAATGGTGGCACTGTTTTACCAGTTCTTTGGGCAAGGTCTTTGATCTCTATACTGCACTTCCAAATAGACATTCTAGGTATAAAAATTTAAACAGAAGAGAAAATTAAAAA
>NW_012147189.1:9649434-9677232 GCF_000956105.1 Propithecus coquereli | reverse complement strand
TTTTTTATTAAAGAAAATGTTAGTGTTAGGGTAACATTTAACATTAAAATATTTTATACTTAATATCATATTCATATTTTAATACTTACCTAATATGTTTTTAGGTAATTTATCTTCATATTAAATACAAAGCATATTAATAGTTAAAGTATGGTATATCATAAAAATTTATTTGCATTTAAGGCTACAGCCTTTTGAAAGAACTGAAAAGAAAAGCCATCTGTCAGCTTTAAAAGATGATTGTTTTCTACGGCCATGTATTTTCCTCATTTTACTTTTTTGACATCCACATTTAAAAGCAGGTATTTGTAGTTTAGGTTGTAGATTTCAGCTCACCCCCTACTTTGCCTCCTTTATGTTAATATGATAATGTTGAAATTCTTCAATCTGTTATTCAAAACTCTTTGTTAACCGAACCCATGTGCACTATTGAGCAGTCTTACCTCTCATTAATTCCTAAAACAAATTTTCTCCTTCAGCCAGTGTGGTTTTTATAGATGTCCTAAAAGTATACCATGTTCATTTGTCCCTGCAAATGTAAGGTTTTCCATTTCTTTACCTTAAATACTCCTTTGTTCTCTTTGCTAACTCAAGTTCTTAGTCAAGAGCCTTTTACTGAAGAGTATATTCTTTGCTGAAGGCCGTATTTTTAAAAATTCTTTAACACGTAAAAATGAGGCCTGAGCATTTAGATAGTGAGGGATGGTAAACAGAGAAGAATGGGAGATGGACAAAAGCCTGGACACTTACGGAGGATACTGACAACCTGATTCAAATATTTGGAAGACTGTTACATAGAAGAGGAATTAGTCGCTTTTCATCTGGGTCTAGAGTCTAGAAATACATTTAAGACTAATTTGGGACAGTTTTGATAAAGCAGATGTCTGGCTCACTTCCATGGAATAAATTCTTAACAATTTGAACAATTCAGTATTCAAAACCAGTAGAAAACGTCCTGAGTTCTGTTTGATCGTGGCAGAGACTGCTAGCTTTCCAATAATATCCATTTGCCCCCATTTTCATCATAGCACTCCCATGTTTTAGATAGCCATAGGTTGCTCAGCTAAAGCTGACATTTATCAGCCTTTCTTGCAGCTAAGTTCTAAGTTCTGGCCCAGGGAATATGAGCAGAAGTAGTATATGCTACTTTGGGTAATGCAACTTCTGGGTCGTTCCCCTAAGAGAAGTACACATGTATTTCCCTGGGCCCCTTCCACCTTCCTGCCAGCTTGGAGATGAGAAGAAGAATAGCTGCCTTGCACCAAGGGCTATAAGCCAGAAGCCACAAATTAAGAATGGTGGAACTGTTCTGTTGGATTAGGGCTACCTTGCCCAGTATGATTTCATAAGAAAGGAATGAATTTCTCTCTAGTTTAAGCCACTGTACTTTTTGGATCTCTTTGTTATGGCAGCTTAGATATACCTCTAGCCAAGACTCTTTATAAAAAGTCTTAGGTTCAACTAATTTTCCTTCCAGCTTCTTTATTTCTCCAACTGTACCATAAATATATTCTTCAAGGTAAGTTATTAGTTTTTTACTGCTTTGTAACTAATTTCCACAAGTTTAGCAGCCTAAAACAACATCCATTTACTTGTAGGTCAGGAATCTGGGCACAGCATAGCTGGGTTCCCTGCTTAGGTCTCATAGGCCAAAATCAAGGTGCCAGCTTGGCTGAGCTTTTACCTGGAGCTCAGGGTTCTCTTCCAAGCTGGTATTGGCAGAATTCAGTTCCCTGCGACTATAGGTCTGAAGTTCCTGGTTTTTTGCTGTCTTCCAGCCAGAGGTTGCTTTCAACTCCTAGAGGCCAATCTCAGGTCCTTGCCATGGGGCCCCCTCCATTCTTAAGCCAGCAATAGCATGTTAAATCCCTCTCATTCTTCAAATCTGACTTTCCTTTCTGCTACCATGTAAGAAAACTCTCTGCTTTTAAATGAAATAAGATTAGGTCCACCCTGAGCATCTTTCTTCTGATGAACTCGAAGTCAACTAACTAGTAACTTTAATTCCTTGTGCAAAATCCCTTTTGCCATGTAAGTAGCATAATCACAGAAATGATATTTCATCATATTCATGGTCAAGAATTAGGGCAAGAAATCTTGGGGGTGCATTTCAGAATTCTGCCTACCACAGTAGGAAAGACATTCACCACCAGCTCCCAATGATGGCTATCTCATTATGTGCTTCATAAACCATAAACATTTAATAAATATTCATTGTCTTAACACATTGACTGCCACATTAAAAAAAAAAACTTTTCCCTGGGCCACAGTGTTTTATTAAAACAAAATGATCCTATCTAATTTGTTATTTTTTATTATTTTCTATGTGTGAGTTATATGTAATGCAATCCACGTTTTTAGAATTAATTGTCAATATTAATTGCATTAGGTTATTAAGTATGAAATGTCCAATTTCCTTAAGTACTAATTTTGACAGTTGGTTGATATCTATGACATTTCACTTTCATACTCCTTGTTTTTATTGGGACGGTACATCCTCATTCTTTCCAACACATTGTTTGGCTTGTTATTATCTTTCAAATTTTTTTTAGAGCAATTTTTGTGAAGCCATAAATAAGTCAAAAATTCATTATTTTCAAATATGAGTTCCATCGTGGAACCAGTGCTGCACAGACAGCTCTAAATATCAACAAAGTGTTTGGGAAGGATGTGGCTAATGAATGCACAGTACACTGATGGTTTGCAAAGTTCCATTCAGGTGATTTTAGTCTTGAAAATGAGCCATGCGGGCGACCTGACACCAAGGTGGATAATGATGTGCTGAAAGCTGTAGTGGAAGCGAATCACCTACGTGTGAATTAGCAGCAAGGTTTGACATTACTATTCCAACAATATTGGACCATTGGAAACAAATCGGCAAGGTAAAGAGGCTGGATAGATGGGTACCACATGAGTTAAATGAGCATCAGAAGAGAAATCATCTCAAAGCTTGCCTATCTTTTTGTTTGTTTGTTTTTGAGACGGAGTCTCGCTCTGTTGCCTGGGCTAGAGTGCCATGGTGTCATCCTAGCTCACAGCAACCTCAAACTCCTGGGCTCAAGTGATCCTTCTGCCTCAGCCTCCCGAGTAGCTGGGACTACAGGCATGCGCCACCATGCCCGGCTAATTTTTTCTATATATTTTTAGTTGTCCAATTAATTTCTTTCTATTTTTAGTGGAGATGGGGTCTCGCTCTTGCTCAGGCTGGTTTTGAACTCCTGAGCTCAAATAATCCACCCGCCTCGGCCTCCCAGAGTGCTAGGATTACATGTATGAGCCACCGTGCCCGGCCAAGCTTGTCTATCTTTGCTGTCATGACATAAAGGTGAACCATTTCTAAGCCATATTGTTACACGTGATGAAAAATGGATTCTTTCTGACTATCGCAATTCGGGCACAATGGTTGGATAAAGATGAAGTACCAAAACACAGTCCAAAACCGAATATTCATCACAAAGAGCTAATGGTGTCTATTTGGTGGTCCAATGCTGGTATTATCCACTACAGCTTCATAAAAACTGGTCGATAGATTACAGCAGATGTCTACTGCAACCAATTGGATGAAGTGATGAGGACGCTTGTGATTAAGCAGCCGAGATTGGTCTATAGAGACAATCCTCTTGCAAGACAATGCTTGATCACATGTCACACAAACAACGCTTCTCAAACTACAGAGGCTGAACTTGGAAACTCTCTGTCCTCCACCGTATTCACCAGACCTTGCACCAGCTGACTACCACTTCTTTCAGGCTTTGGAACACTTCTGCAAGGAAAAATATTCAATTCTCAATAAGCTGTGGAAAACACCTTTCGAGATTTCATTGCCACTGGCTCTCCAGGCTTCTTCGCTGCTGGTATAAATAAGCTACTGTTAAGACGGCAAAACTGTGTCGATAGTTAAGGCTCATGCTTTGATTAATTGTACTGCTTCCTGTTTGAGATATAATAAACTATACTTTTGATTCGATATCAGACTTTTCATATTTAATGACCTAATAACAATAAGAACATGAACAAGTAAGATTTTCATAAACTAACCACAGGGTTTTGCTTCCTGAGGACCCAGGCTCAAAACTAGTCTAAGTTAAATACAATTCACATGGCAGTCAATGTGTTAAATATATTTTAGTGATGAATGTTTGTTTCCAAATGTCATTTGATGTTATTATATTAATGTCAAGATAAGCAAGGTAATATTGACATCAACAAGAGTCGTAATAGATTCTGAAAATATTTTATATTTTGTTATATATAATCTATAAATCTCAATTTGAGAGGATATAGTATAGACATAAAGATAAGAAGTAAATAAATTCACACCCATTTTATATGCATTATTAACCTTGTCAAAATGTTTCAGACCAACTGGTCTTAAAACTTAGTAATTACTGTAAATAACTTAAGAAGATAATGTACATGCTCTTTTATAATTGGCCATTTGAGTACATTCTGTTTTTCAGTTATTGGTATATTCCCTAATCAAAGAATGATAATTTGACATCAAACAAGGCAATCTTAAAATATTTTTCTCTAATTATTTATTCATTTGCTCTTTTCTTTGAACTCAGTTAAAGAAAAATCCCAAGTCCTTACTAAGGGCCTATAGAGCTTCACGGGATCTGTTGTCCTACCAAGCCCGTCTCCTACCACTCACCTTCTAGAACACCAGCTCCTTCAACATTAGAATTCTTCAGGCCGCTGCACTCATTGCTTTCTCTGCCTGGAATGTTCCTTCATTGCTTCAGGTCCCTTTTCAACTATCTCCTTATAAATAAGGCTTTCCCTCTGCATCCTAACCAAAATAGCAGGCCTCCCCTGCCCACCATGCCTTTACCCAACTTTCTGTTGTTCCATGCACTTGTTACCACGTGATACTTCATATACTAATTTATTGGCTTCTTGCCTATCTCTTTCCACTAGAATGAAAGCTCCCTGGGAGTAGGAACTTTGTCTTATGCACTGCTGAATCCTCAGTGCCTAGCACATATTGACATCCAGTAAATATAGCTGAAGGCACGAATGCATGTCAGGAAAGGAAAATTGTCCTAGCTGGAGAACTCATTCAATCTGCAAACCAGCACAGTGAGAGCCCTATCTTCCTTAACAATGTAACAGAATGTTAATGCCATTGGAAAAGTAGCAAGTTTGACAGAATGGTAGAAGGCAAGAAAGAGTGGGTTTGTTGGGAAATGTATAATTTAGGTTGGTTCATCTTCTTTTATTAAAATTACTAAGCAGACCTCGGACTTTTTCCACACCCTGCCAGAGAGTTGAAGGGAATAAGAACAAGGACTCACACCACCTACTACTATACTGTATCTGCCGTCTTTGCCTCTATCAGTGACGACACTCTTTAGCAGGCTAATTGCAAGTTTTGAAGTCACTTGTCACATTAAACTCTTATTAACTGCTTTTAGCATAACGGGTGAAGGTTTTTTTTTCATTGTTCCTCAAGTATTTTAGTTACATTGTAGGTGTTAACATTTTGCTTTGCTTATCTTTTATAACTTGCTTATAAAACTTCTATAACCATTGACTATATCTAATAATATGATAATTGAAAAAAAGCCTTTAATTAATAATCTGGAACATGGAGGTAACTGCAATCAATCATTCTTTTTAAACCTGTATTTTAAAAATAAAAAACTCTTTTAATTGCTGATGTGCAGAGGCATATCCTGGAAAAATTCTTTCATTGAAGAACATGAACAAGAAGATCAGCATATGGTGTCTTTCTTTTAATAGCTTCAGATATATAATTGTGCTAATGATTATGTTTTTAGAACTACACATGCTTGGAAGAGGTGTCTATGAAACAGGCACAAGCTATTTTCTTAAAGCTCTAAAGATTCAGAGGAGGCAGATTAGCTCTATAAACACATTTTATCACATACCTGTCCAAAATCAAAATATACTACATCACATAACATGAGTGTTCAACAAATATTGAATTTCATTTTGAAGTGCTGAGCTAGAAGAATTCAAGTTGCCACTACATTCCATCTATGTGACCATCTGTCATACGTCACTGGGTTTTGTAGTTGGAATTCTTATATTAGTGAAAGATTGGACAAAATCTCCTCCAATTCTAAGACTGTTTGTTTTTATAAGATTATCCAGTCATCATTTAGTTTTGAAGGTAAAATATTCCTAAATGGGAAAACAAATAGTATGCATAATATGTCTTTTCTTCACTTTGTTGCTATTATTAAAGTAGGTGAAACAATTAAAGGAATGGAAGTGATCAAAAATATATCCGTAAATGCTGTTTTAAATGTTACTAAATTTTAATGCAATGCTAAGCACAATTCTATTATAAGTCCCTGGAACTATATTTTTAGTACTAAGTCTTTGTGAAGAATCATTATTTGAGTAAACTGTTGATCACTTGATGAGATATTTTGCAAATTGGATTTTTAAAGTATTTGTAAAAACTAAATATTAATGAAGTCCTTCCTTCAAGGGCCTTAAATCTTACATTTTCCTTGTTACTTGCACCAAACAGTATATGCATATTATGTTTCGGCTTAATTTTTATATCTGTGAAGGTATATAACTAAACAGATAAACCCTATATGTCAGTGATCTAACATAATAAAAGCTTATTTCTTGCTCTTATCATGGGCCCATGTGTGTCAGTGATGGAGGGTGTAGCCCCAGCTCTCCTCCACACAATCATTAAGGGATCCTATTTTGTTTTCCATCTAGTGCTGCTGCCTCCCCTTTGGTCCTTAAAGTCTTCTCTCTTCATCCTGTGAATGGAAAAGTACAGTAAGAGTCACACATGGGCCTGGCTTAGAATTGGCACCTGCCATCTTTTGGGCTTGTATTAAATTGAGCAGAATGCAGTCACTTGGCCACTTCTAATTTTAAAGAAAGCTGGATGCTGTAGTCCAGCACGTGCCCAGGAAGAAAAGGAAAACATGGATATTGCCAAGCAGTGGCAGTCTTGGCTGCAATCCACTTTCTAGTCACCAAATATCTGTTTCACTCTTCTTCCTGAACATAGAAGACATTTACTGTTCTCCAAGGGAAATGATCAAAGTCCCATCTGATGACTGTATCTAGCTTGACGTCCAGAATCTCTGAATAGAAGGAATTCTCCCTCAGGTTGGAATGTGGTTCCTTGTAGTCCTGGGAACTAGGAATCTGCCAGCCACCTCCCCACCATCCAACATGTGATGTTGGAAAGCCTGGGACACTCAGAGCAGTTACTTGTCAATAGAAATCCTGAAATCCTATGGGCAGGCTTTATGAGGCCTCTTACCTGGAGGGTAGGGAAATTATTTGATTAGAAGGGGAAGAATCCCCTTGTCCATTGTCCTCTTGGCAACTGGCTCCACCATCTGGGAAGTTTTTCCTCATTTATAATCCTACGTAGCCACGTCTGAAATGCGTGAGGAGGAGCTTGCCTTCCTTGGGGACCTTTCATATCCTGTTTCCTCCTGGTCCAAGATCAGGGATCTCAACCAGCTGAGTTCTTTCTCTCAAAAACTCAGTAGGCTTCCATGTGCCAACAACCACACTCAATGTTCTTGCTTTTGAAAAAAAAAATTATGGTGGTAAAAACATTTGACATGAGATCTACCCTCTTAAAAAATTTTTTTAAGTGTACAGTATTGTTAACTGTAGGGGAAATGTTGTACAGCCGATCTCAAGAACTTATTCATTTTGTATAATTGAGACTTTATGCCCATTAATTAGAAATGCCCCATTTCCCCCCACCCCTTGCCCCTGGCAGCCACCGTTCTACCTTCCAATGAAATGAGCTTGACTATTTTCTCTCTCTCATGTAAGTGGAATCATACAGTATTTATCCTTTTGTGACTGGTGTACAATGTAACATGCTCAAGTTTCATCCACGTTGCCACATAGTTCAGGATTCCATTCTTTTTTCAGTCTGAATAATATTCTATTATATGTATATACCACATTTTCTTTTTTTTTTTTTTTTTTTTTTTTGAGACAGAGTCTCACTCTGTTGCGTGGAGTAGAGTGCTGTGGTGTCATCCTAGCTCACAGCAACCTCAAACTCCTGGGCTCGAGCAATCCTTCTGCCTCAGCCTCCCGAGTAGCTGGGACTACAGACATGCGCCACCATGCCCAGCTAATTTTTTTTTTTTCTATATAGATTTTTAGTTGTCCAAATAATTTCTTTGTATTTTTAGTAGAGACGAGGTCTCGCTCTTGCTCAGGCTGGTCTTGAACTCCTGACCTTGAGCGATCCACCCGCCTCGGCCTCCCAGAGTGCTAGGATTACAGGCGTGAGCCACCGCGCCCGGCCCACATTTTCTTTATTCACACATCCATCAGTGAACATTTAGGTTGAAAATCTATGTGAAACGTTGTATTAGTTAGAGGGCAAGCTAAGCTTCTGGTAACAAGAGACTTTTAATATAACTTTAAAAGTGGTATTTTCTTCCACATGAAGTCTCAGAGAGATCTAAGGCTGATGAAATGGTTCTGCTCTCATCACCGTGTGCCTTCCATCTCTGGTCCAAAGCTGCTGCATCACTTTCCCCAGAAGACCCTGAAGCTGCATAAGTCACTTCTGCTCACATCCTACCAGCAAGGACCTGGTCACATGGCTACACCTGCTTCTTGGAGAATAAGAAATTCTCTGATACGTTTAACCTGCTAAAACTCACAGACTCTATTACTAGAAACAAAAAGAAGAAAATTGATCTTGGAGGTTCAACAGAAAGAAGTCAAGTTAGGATCGGAAGTCTCTGTGGTAAGAGTATAGGATAATATAAAAATACACTCACATTTGTGCAAAATCTGAACAAGAAGAATCTTGGAATACTGACCCTGAGCAAGAGTCCTGGGCCTGGGTTGCCCACAGCAGTGCTTGTCGGTGCAGAATATGAAGTAAAATGTAGTTCAAGAGGAATAAAGTGGCCTGATATGTATATGACAGAGATAACTCTGGCAGCATTTAGAGGCTATATTGAAGGGAGGCAGGGAGACCGGGCAGAAGGCTCTTAGAATAATCTAGATAAGGAATGATGAGGTAATAATGGCAGAGATAGGTTCAGAGATATTTTAAAAGTTAGAATCAAAGAACTTAAGAACATGTTTCAAGTGGGATAGGATAAACTGTTGTTGCTAATGAAATTTTAATAATTAGAATCCATAGGACTTAGGAACCTACATTCGTTAGGGTTGGCTGAACTGTGAATATAAACAGATTCCAAAATATTGAATGGCTCAAATGTAATAGGATTTTACTTTTGCCCCTGTGATAGTCTGAGGCAAGTCTTTCTGGTGGTGGATGGCTCTCTGCAGTGGTTTTGGAACTGACTCCTTCCATCTCAAATCACTTTTAACTTGTTATATTTTAAGAACCACATTTCGTTCACTGGCATAGATGGTAATGGAAATAATACTGTCATTGAGTTTATAACAACTCTAAATTGAATGGTATGAAGGAAAAGAAATGAATATATAATATAAATAAATTATATAAATATCTATTGGGGAAGAAACTATCTTCTGACCTTTAGCAACATTCAATTGGGAGTTTCAGATATTGGAGTATTTCTACTCAAACTTCACTAGTTTTCTACAGAAGATTTAACTTTATTTTTCCTAAATATTGATAATAATTTCCCAGACACACATAATCAAAAATAATGCTCTGTTCCATTTTTTAAAATGCATTCATTATTTGCCCAAAAAGGAGAAAAATATAATAAATTTGAGAAATAGTTTCTTCAAGTATATTAATAAAGGAAGTCTTGATGTTTGACATGTAATTTTTAGTTTTCTTGAAAACCCATTTATGTGGAATGGTTCATTCTCTGTCAAGGGCATGTAAGAGAAGTGTCATCAGAGATTCTTAACTCTCCTCAGAGAAATTTGGGAAATCCCCTCATTTTAAGGATATATTAATAAAATGACTTTTCTAAGATTATACTGTCTATAACAAGCAAAGCTGACTCTTTGGCCAGTATTCTACAATATTTATAGGACTACTGTGACTAGTGTTACAGAATCCAAAAAGAAGAAAATTCCAGAATCAGTGGAGTTAGCAGTATTCAATGTGACCCACAGATGAAAGGGGGTGAAGACTAAGAAAAGGCTATTGAAATTGGTGAACTTTTTAAAGTTACTGATGACACTCAAGGACACAATTAATAAAAGTATTAAGATAGACAGGGAAAAAAAGGATTGAAGAGGATATAATACTTTAGGATTTTTTTAATAGGAAAGTTAAAGTCCCTTTTACAAATAATTTTTGATTTTTTAATATGTGATCGTTTTTGTTAGGATGGTTATATAAATGTGCTAACATGTTTTAGCAGAATTCCAGGGAATTCTGTATATATATGCCTTCTATATATAATGTATTTGGAGTGCCTTCTGTTAATCCTCAAAGAAAGCTATTTACTTACTGCCATCCTATACTGCATTTTACCATAGTATTGTTTTTAATTCATCTATGTGCTGCATCATAGTAACTTCATTCACCAGAAATTTTAAATTCATTCCCCATTGTGGAAAATAATGTTAGTTTACTTTTATTTTATTATATGAAGCCATCTAGGATTATAAACCTCTTGCATCTGAATTTTAATGTATTTAGTTATTTAGCCCTATGAAATATTTCCATTGCAGGGCATTACAAGTCTCAAAAAAAAAAAAAAAAATTGAGGAAAGAATAGGAGAGCTTACAGAAATAATTTTAGCAGATACATAAAGTAACTTTCTTTAAGATTTTTAAATCATTAGTGAAAATAAATCTATTGCTCTGAGAATATTTTGAATTTCACTATTTTTACAGCCTCTTTTAAATGCAAAAGACCTTATTATAAAAAAAATTTTCTCTTGCATTTGGGCAATAAACATAGCTAGCTCTAAATACTCGTAGAAAGATCAGATATCTTCAGGAAGATCCAGCTTAAAATGTAACTGTCCTCCCAATATTCATTTCCTTCCTTCCTTCCTTCCTTCCTTCCTTCCTCCCTCCTTCCTTCCTGCCTCCTTCCTTCCTTCCTTCCTTCCTCCTTCCTCCCTTCCTTCCTTCCTCCTTTTTTTCTCTTTTTTCTTTTTCCTTCTTCTTTTCCTCATAATACAGAGACTGAGTTACAATTTGGCATTGTTTTTGATTAGGACTTAGTTGTAGTTGTAGGTCCCCAAAATGCGAATATCTGTTTTTGTTTCATTACGTACCAGCTTTGGCATAGATTGATTTAAACTTGTTAATTAGGATGTCCATTTATTCTGAGAATGAAAACCAAGAGAATCATTGTTAGATGGCATTTTGCATCCTTAAAACAATTTTAAAGGAAGAGAGGCTGCCATCTTGTGTATGCTGGGTTTATTGCTACATAAAAGTGGACCTATTCAGACCAAGTTTAGTTCTGTGTTGAACATAAATTACATTAAAGGCTAAACGATTGCACCAAATGTTGAAGTGCTCATCGGTGTCCTGACTCCTAACAAAACAAAACAAAACAAAAAAGAGCAAAAATTAAATAAAACATAGCATTGGGGATATGCATTTTTTTACTACATGAGAAAACATTATAGAAACCATCTAATTTCTCCTTTTTAAACAACTGAGTCCTGAAATTCAGAAACAAACAATTGATATTCCCTAGGTCTAGACTACTTTAGAACTTTTTTTTTCCAGGTGCATATCTTAGTATCTAGAACTTTTAAATCATGAGATATATATTTATAAAATAAATTAATGATTTAAAAACACATTCTGAAGTTAAGACCCTCTGACAAAATGAACAAGTGAAGATTGCTCTTGAATATGACATAATAACATAAAATCTGAATTCTGTTGGAGAGCTAACACTTCCTAGATTCAACTCTCGTATTTTTTGCCCTGTTTTCATTTCATCATCACTATAAAAAGTATTTCAAAGAAGATAATGGCCTAGCTAATAACAACAAAACACACGTTGCTAGAAAATGGAAACCACAAACTATGACTTACAATTGCCCTAAACTTTGGTTTCAATAGCAGGACCACAGGCCTCACAATAATTTGATAAGTATCAGTGCCATCTTGTGGATATATACAATATTGCAACAAAACAGCACTAGTGTGAATTTTTTGAGTTTTTGGAACCAACGAACTAAATCTTTTTATGTATACTATGCTACTATATTTATTAAAGGTTAACCACATATTACTGGCTTGGATTTACTGGGAATTCTATTATAATACGGTGACTTAAATTCATTGAAAAGTTAATTACAATAACTCCCAAAACATGTGAAACTTCCTTTTTATGAAATATGAGGTAGAATTTCACAAAGAGAAATCCAAGGATTATTAGTCCTAAAAGTTTCACTCAATAAAAGCGGGCCCTACAGTCAAAGAAGACTGGTAAATGCTACATGGCATTCCCCCTTGTTGGAGAGTCATAGTGAATGTTCACTTATTTAAAGGCCAGAGAAAATGAAGCTATTTAAGTTAATTCTAAACCAATGTTTTCCAAGTATGTTTGACCGTAGAACTCCTTTTTATGAAAAGCAAATAATAGCTATTAATATCACCAGATAATATCTTGCTGAAATAAATTTGGTAAAAAAAAAAAACACTTTCAAACATAGAAGATTAGAGCATTAGTTATAAATCTCTCACTGAACATAAATTAAAAGAACAGGTACACATGTTGGAATCACAACAAGCTGAGGGTCTCAAACTATTAAGGATTCTCAATCACTAAAGGTTCCCTAGGTTAAGAACTTGAAAACGATTAGAAATTTCTTAGAGAAATTTGGTATTAAAAATGATTAAATTTAAAAAAAATTTAAAGAATGATTAAATTTTAGTAATAGCACCTAGAGGCCTTTAAGTGGTCGTTGGAAAGAGAAAAATGTAGTAAATTTTACCTAGAAAGTCAAAACAAAGCAGGGAAAATTAAATGACTGGCTTGCCATTGGTGTATACCTACATCTGTTTTTCCTGTACTTAAGAAATTTGCTGACATATTTATCATCTCCAAACCAGGCCACCCTGTGACCAAAACCACACATTTATAGCATATTGCACCATCATAATGTGTTTTCAAAGACCCTAAAAAACAGCCTCTCTCTCTTCCTGACAACAGTCCCTGACGTCTTTGTGTTTATTGCAGACTCAAAAATGTATTAACTGTTAGACCTACTCTTGTTAGCTGGGATTTCACTTCTTCAGGTCATTGGATATTTACTGTCTCAAATGGCATCAAGCATATGACACAAAGTATGAAAAATGTTCTATTTGGAAGCAATCTAGTGTAGCAGTGAAGTTCAAGTTCCAGCAGACTAGCTGTATGTCTTTAGGGAATTGACGCACCTGTTTCATGCTGCAGTTTCTTCAACTACAAACTCAACAGAACTCACCTCATAGGCTTGTTAAGTGGTATGTTATATCTAATATAATAAGTGTTTAATAAATCTTAGCTATAGTGATTGAAGTTCCCTTTTATAATGTAAGTGATAGCATCAAGACCTAGTGGAACACCTGGCAGGATTCTAAGAACCAGCTGTACCTAACCCTCAGGACACCTTGCCAGTTAATCTATACAGTGGTTGAGGAAAATGTTTCTGGGAAAGACCAAGAAGCAAATTTCTTTTCAAAAAGATTTATCTTTGTGTATATAGGTCTCTGTGCTAAATTACTGGAAGTCTGTATCAGTATTTATATGTAATAGCTAAACTAAATGGAGTTGGATACTAGTATCAGTAACTGCTGAGAAACCCAACAAGGCCAGGTTTTGTGAGATCACTTTTCTTGTAACAAGATTATTCACAGTTTTTTTGGAACAAAGAAATAGAACCTAGTAACAACACCTCGAAGTGAGTGAATGTTTTGTGATGACGTGCAAGAAAAAGCACTAGCCGAACTGGCCTCTAGATTTGAGATAGAGTCTGGATCCTGCCACATTCTTACTAACAACATGACCTGGTTTTCTCATCTGCAAAACAGAGGCAATAGTAGACTTACTGAGACATGGCAGTGATTAAATAAATTATAATTGTGAGAGTTTTATAGACCAGAATAAGTTACTTATCAATGTGAGTATTATTTACGGCATCCAAATGAACCTAACAGACGTATACAGAACATTTCATCCAACAGCAGAAGAATACACATTATTCCCAACACGTACAAAGCTTCCTCCAGGATACCAGGATAAATCACATGTTAGGCCACAAAACAAGTCTTAACAAATTTAACAAGATTGAAATCATATCTATCTTTTCTGATCACAATGGCATGAAAATAAAAATCAACAACAGAAGTATAACCAGTATGGTACTGGCATAAAAACAGACACATAGAACAGTGGAACAGAATAGAGAGCCTAGAAATAAATCCACCATATATTGCCAAATAATTTTTGACAAATATGCTGAGAACACACATGGGAGGAAAAAATTTTCTTCAATAAATGGTGCTGGGAAAACTGGATGTCCATATGTATAAGAATGAGATTTGACCCTATCTCACGCCATGTACAAACATTGATCCAAAATAGATTAAAGACCTAAATGTAAGACATGAAACTGAAAAACTACCAGAACGAAACAGAGCAAATATTCCTTGACATTAGTCTCAGTGACGATTTTTTGGGTGTGGCACCAAAAACACAGGCAACAAAAGCAAAAATAGACAAATGGGAACATATTAAACTAAAGGGATTTGCACAGCAGGAAAAAAAAAAAACAAAATCAACAAAATGAAAAGGCAATCTATGCAGTGAGAGAAAATATTTACACACCATACATCTGTTAAGAAGCTAATATTGAAAATATATAAGGAATTACTACAACTCAACAGCAAAAAAAAAAAAAAAAACCAAAGAAACAAAAAACCCTTATTTTTTTCTGTTTGTTTGTTCATTTTTGTTTTCTGAGACAAGGTCTCATGCTGTTTCCAAGGCTAGAGTGTACTGGCTTCGTTATAGCTCACTGCAACCTCGAACGCCTAGGCTCAAGTGATCCTCCTGTATCAGCCTCCCAAGTAGCTGGGATTATAGATGTGCACCACCACACCTGGTTAATTTTTCTATTTTTTTATAGAGATGAGGTCTTGCTATGTTGCTCAGGCTGGTCTTAAACTCCTGGCCTCAAGCGATCATCCTGCCTTGGCTTCTGAAAGTGCTAGGATTACAGACATGAGCCACTATGTGCAGCCACAACTTGATTTTTAAAAATGAGCAAAGGACCTGAATAGACATTTTTCCAAAGAAGACATGTAAGTAGCCAAGAAGTATATAAAAAGGTCCTCAGCATCACTGATTATCAGTGAAATATAAATTGAAATCATACTGAGATATCACCTCACACCTATTAGTCTGGCTATTATTAAAAAAATGAAAGATAACAAGTGTTGGCCAGGATCTGAAGAAAAGGTAACCCTTGTACACTGTTGGTGGGAATATAAATTGGTACAGCCATTATGGAGAACAGTACAGAGGTTCCTAAAAAAAAGAAAAGAAAACAAACAAACAAAAAAAGTACCATATGACCCAGCCATCCCACCGCTGGTTATTTACCCAAATCGGGATCTAGAAAAGATATTAGCACTCTCATGTTTATTGAAACATTATTCGCAGTAGCCAAAATATGGAAACAACCTAAATGTCTATCAATGGTTGAATGGTGCTATGGTTTGAAAGTACATGTCCCCCCAAAATTCATATGTTGGAACCTGAGACCCAATGTGATAGTTTTATGAGGTGGGGGCTTTAGTAGGTGATTAAGTCAAAGTACTCTGTTCTCATGAATGGGATTAATACCCTTATAAAAGGTTTGAGGGCACTAGCTATGCCCTTTTGTCCTCTGCCTTCCACCATGTAGGATGTAGCAACAAGGTGCCATCTTGGAAACAGGTAGCAATCCTTCACCAGACACCAAGATTGCCAGCACCTTGATCTTGGCTTCCCAGTCTCTAGAACTGTAAGAAATAAACTTACGTCATTTATAGATTAGCCAGTCTAAGATATTTTTTTATAGCAGCCCGGAACAGACTAATGGATACAGAACATGTGGTATATACATATGATGCAATATTATTCAGCCTTTAGAAAGAAGGAAATCCTGCAATGGCAGCAACATGGGTGAACTTGGAGGACTTTATGCTAAATGAATAAGCCAAGCACAGAAAGACAAATACTACTTGATCTCATTTATGCATGGAATCTAAAAGAGTGAAAATCAAAGAAGCCAAAGAGTAGAATGGTAGTTACCAGGGGCTGAGGCGTTCTGAGGTTGGGAGTAGGGGAGATTAACAAGATGTTGGTCAAAGGATACAAAATTTCATTTATATGGGAGGAATAAGTTTAAGAAATCTATCCTACAACATGGTGACTATAGTTAATAACGATGTATTGGGTACAGGAAAATTGCTGAGAGTAGATTTTTAAGTGCTCTCACGACACATAAGCATATGAAGTAATACATGTTAATTAGTTTAATTAGCCATTCCATGGTGTATGCATAGCTTAAAACATCATGTTGTATACCATAAATATATATGATTTTTATTTGTCAATTAAAAATAAATAAGAAGAAGAAAGAAGAAAATCCTGTCATTTGCAACATACAGATAGACCTGGAGGACATTACGCTAAGTGACATAAGGTAAACACAGAAAGACAAATACTGAATTATCTCACTTATATGCAGAATATAAAATAGCCAAATTCATAAAAGCAAAGAGTAGGATGGTGATTTCCACGGGCTGGGATCTGGGGGAATTGGAGAGATGATGGTTAAAGGATACGAACTTTCAATTACGCAAAGTAAATAAGTTCTAGATATCTGTACAGCACAGTGCCTATCGTTAATAATACTATATCGTATTCTAAGCATTTTCTAAAAGGGTAGATCTTTTCTTGCATACTACTACCATAAAATAATAATAATAGGAAAGGAGGAAACTTTGGAAGGTGATGGATATATCTATGGTTTTTGATGGTGGTGATAGTTTCATAATGTTTACTTATTTATTAAGTTTTATACATTAAATAAATACAGCTTTTTACATGTTAATCATACCTCAATAAAGTGGTTTAAAAATTATTAAACATAATTAGCTAATGCTAAAAACAAGACAAAAAACAAAAATAAACCTATTGAGTGCCTACTCTGCCCCCAAACACTGTGCCATGTACTATGATAGAATCCTGGTCTTCATGGGGTTGCATCCAGTGGGGTAAAAACATACAATAAACAGGTAGGCATACATACTACAGATGTATACATACAAATATAGCTTATATAATGATTAGTACTACTAGGAAAAGAATATGTGTCAATAGAGAGAAATAGGAGGGAGACCTAATTCAATGGGGAGGTTGAGGAAGGTATCCGTGAGAAAATTACATTTAAATTGAGACCTGGAGGATAAGAAAGTATCAGCCAGGCAGAAGGGGAAGAGAAGGAGGAGCTTTTCAAGCAGAGATGCTAGCTAGCACATGCAAAGACTAGAAGCAGAAAGTAACTTCCACTAATAAGTGAGCTGGAACATATTAAGGGGCCCAAGATGAAGTTGCAGAAGTGGCAAGTCTTATAAACCATGGTACAGATTTTGGATCTTATCGTAGGTATGCTATGGGTCTGAATATTTGTGTCCCCTCAAAATTCATGTGTTGAAACCTAATCCCCAATGTGATGGTATAATATTAAGAAGTGGGGCCTTTGGGGAGGTGACTAGGTCATGAGGGTAGAACTCTTATGAACAGAATTAGTGTCCATATAACAGAGGCCCCAGAGAGCTGCCTTGCACCTTCCCCAGTTGAGGATGCAGCAAGAAGGTGCCATCTATGAACCAGAGTGGGCCCCCACCGAACACCAAATCTGATGGTGTCTTGGTCTTGAACTTCTTAGCTTTTAGAACTGTAGGAAATTTCTATTTCTATGCTACTGAGTTTAATGTATTTTGTTATAGCACCCTGAGCAAACTAAGACAAGATGTAATTGAAAGTTGTTGAGATGTTGTTCAGCAAAGAATTGGAAGAAGATTAAATGTGTGGTTTTAAAAGGTCAATCTGGCTGCTATATAGAGAATTAATGGAGGGGGCCACAGTGGATGGGGAAAGCCCAGTTAGGAGGCTATTATAGTACAGAGAAGAAATCATGGTCATTTAACTAGAAAGGGAGCAGAGAAGATAGATCCAAGTATATTTTGGAGGAGAATCAATCAGACTTGGTAGTGCCCTAGATACAAAGTATGAAGAAAAGGAGGCATTAAGATTAATGCCTTGCTTGAGCAACTGTCAAATAATGGAGTCATTAACTGAGACAGCAAAACCTGAAGGAGAAGTAGGCAGAGCAGAAGAGAAGTTCAAGAATTAAGTTTTACACATGTTAACAGAGGGATGTCTTGTTCTCAAGTGGAGGTGTCACAAGACAGCAGGAAAAGAAGTCTGGACTGTAGATGGAATTGGTCATCAGCATATGATTGGGATTTGAAGCCATGGGAATGGATGGTAGAGGTTTTAAGAAAACATAAAATGCGTGAAGACAATACTTGCCCAACCAAGTAAGAGCTGGAAAAGAACACTGAGAAGAGTGGCCAAAGAAGAGGGCAGGGCCATGAAGTAGAAGGCGGAAGGAGGGAGTGGTCAACAGTGTTGAGTGTGCAGACAGGTCATTGGTAACATGAGTTGATAACATGGAGGCCATGGTGCCCTTGGCAAGACCTTCTCAGAGAATGAATGGAAGCAGAAGCTTCAATGGAATGGCTTAAAGGGTAAAGAGAGATAAAGAGACATAAAATTTGAAATGGACATGTATAGAAAGTGCTTTAGAAGTTTGGCAGACATTCAAAATGAGTAGTACCTGTAGGGCAAGGTAGTTTAAGATAGGGGATCATGGAGCATGTTTGAATGCTGAGGGAGAGCTGCCAGTGAGGAAGTAGAAGTTGAAGATGATAGAGAAAACACTGAACTAGCTGAGCAGCTGAGATGGGTGGGATACAGAGCACATGTGGAAGGGATGCAGTGGCTTAGCAAGGGAAGCCACAAGCTCTGTAATCTGCTTCTAGCCTCTCCCTCCTGCTGCTGCCATCAGAGTGGAATCTGCAAAGATGCAATCTTTGCAGTGGCCCATCGAGTGGTGCCCAAGTACATAAATGTTCCCTTGTTCCCTTTCACTATGTCCCTGAAGAACAAGACTTGGACAGAAGTTATAACACTTGCTCTCTTATAACAATGACAAAGAAAAGGTGGGTGCAGAAAATTGAAGGTGTTGACTTCTATTTTATAATGAAATATGAGGCAAGGGTTAATTATTATTATTACTGTTATTATTATATATTCTTTTAAGTAGTATTAACAGCTAACATTTATTAGGTGCTTACCATATACCACGCACGAAGGCACTACTCTAAGTACTCTATATAAATTGACCTATTTAATTCTTGCAAAATCCTCTAAGGGTTTTTTACATAATTTCTATATTACTAATGCACAGAACATTTAAATAACTTTATCAGCTAGCAAACAGAAGAGTCTAAATTTGAACCTAGCCCATCTGGCTCCAAATATCTGTTTTATGATAGATTAATCTGTTTTATGATAGATTAATTAATTTCTAGTTGCTGGAGATAGGCACTGAGTAGTAATCATTTTACTAAAATTCCATTTTTAAAAAACAGCCACTCATAAAAATAAGACTTGAACACTTGCTTTTTAAATTCCAATTGTTACATAAAATGACACAGTTTCTGCATTCATACACTGGACTATGGGCAGAGATGAGTCAAAGATGGAAGCAAAAAGTCTTGGGTCAAACCTGGGGTAGAAGGTAGAGGTGAGGCATGCCCCTGTTTCAGGTGTGGAATCTAGTGGTCTAAGAGAAACTGCAGATCTTATTATAAATAGGGGAATGGACTCAGCTGGGGTGTGTACAGGGCCAGAGCCTGACACTCAAGCAACACGAGAGATACCAGGGCAGGGAAGAGACCCAGAATTACAGAAAACATCCAAGACTGCAGAAAATGAAAGCTGGGGCAAGTAAACAGCACAATAACGCATCAGAAGTCATGCATGAAATCTGAATAAAATTGGATATACGGAACAAGGACCTTGAGCCAGCTTTTCTGTGACAGTCCTGATCTTTAAACAGTTCTTACAGAAGCAAGAACCAATCCAAGTAGAGCCACCAGATCATTGGGAACACCTGATTGGGATCATCTTGACTTCAGAGCTGCTGTGCTTAAAGTCTGATGGCAAAGTTCCAGGCAGCCCCATATGGCTACTGTTTGGTGAGGTTTTGCCAGAGCCCCTCTGACTCTCCTGTGCCTGCTTTTGTGGCTAGCCTGGCTTATGTGATATAATTTGTTTTCCTTCGTTCCTTCCTTCTTTCCTTTTATTCCTTCCCTTCTTTCACTCCTTTCCTTCCTTTCCTCCTCTTCATTATTCCCTTTTTTTCTTTCATTTCTTCCTTTCATCTGTCTGTCTTTTCTTTTCCCCCCTTTTTTAAAGCACAGGATTGGCCACACTCCTACAGCAATGGCATTGTATTATTGGCCTAGGCAAGACCCCTCTACTGCTTTTGTTTATCCCCCTTCATATGAGATTTCCCACTTCCAGTTCCTTCAGCTCACATACACGACTATACTGTATACTTGATATGTTCTCTTGAGTTGTATACATCCCTGTAGAATATAAACTCTTTTTGCATGATTGGGTTTTTTATTTACCTATATGATGTCTTACAGATACTATTTTTTGTATTTATTACTCATCACTTTGTTTTTGAGATGTATTGATGATACTGTTGAACAAATTCCTTGTTTCTAACTGCTTGCTAGTATTCCATGTATGTATCTATCACATTTTATCTTTCCCCTCCTGTGTGATGGACACGTAGCTATAACCACAAATAATGTTGCACTACATATCTTCGTATATAGTTCCTTATAGGCCAACACAAAAATTACCTGGAATAAATACCCACAAATG
This sequence comes from Propithecus coquereli, assembly GCF_000956105.1. Lineage (NCBI taxonomy): Eukaryota > Metazoa > Chordata > Mammalia > Primates > Indriidae > Propithecus > Propithecus coquereli. The sequence goes on along the minus strand of NW_012147189.1, from coordinate 9,656,308 downwards.
GGATTGCTGGTTCATAGTCATGTACATAATTTTGCAAGAAATGGCCAGGTTGCTTTCTGAAATTGCTAAACCATTCTGTCCTTCCATCAGTAGAATGCAAGATTTCCAATCAACCCACATCATCACCAACAATAGATATTACCCATTGTGTCACTAAAAGATCTTAGCTGCGATCAGAATCCACTCTAGAAAAAATAAATGTACTCGAGGAAATCGGCGTATGGAATCTCTAGGAGGGCCAGCAAATTAGGCTACAAGCCTAGTGTGTTTGTCAACTTATAGCACAATTGTGTTGCCTATTAAATAATCATAAAACCTCAGTTGCATTCAACAATAAGCATTTATTTTTTGCTTATAAGTTTATGGATTGGCTCAGCAGCTCTGCTGCAGGCTGAGGTGGTGGAGTGGCTTTGCTCCACACATCTTATATCCTTCTCGCTGGGACCAGTGAGCTGGCAGGTGTGTTTTTCTCACAGCGATAGAAGAAACAACAAGAGGGATCATGCCCACTTTACTAGCACATTTCAAGCCTCTTTCTGCTAAATTCAGGACTTTGTCTACTTAAATCATAGGCCAAAACAAGTCATATAGTAGAGTACAAAGTCTGCCCATAGCAGGAGGGATTACCAAGACATTGGATACAGGGAGGGGTTAGAATTGGGACCAATAATGGGATCTACCTCTGCCAGGTAGCCAAGAGCAATATGCAGCCACTCTACCAGACTGCTCTTACATGTATGTGTTAAAGAGAAAAATTACATAGACAGTTGTCAAAAACAGCAAGGAAGACTTTATTGAAAACTATTGCAGTAGGAATTAAGACTATTGCAATAGGGGAGAGAAAATGAACTCAATTCTATTGAAACAAAAGTTGGGAGAGTTTTTAAGCAGTGGGGTGAGCTAATGAAATGGGACTACAGGATATTTACAGGTGGCTTGTTACACAGGAGAGAGGTTGGTCAGTCTGTGTTTGCTAAATGGCACTGATCTAAGTTAGGTTTCTACCCTCCCACAGAGACTGGGACACAGGGACCCTATCTTTCTTGGTCACATTTCAAATGATGGCTTCTGGTCTTTGAGAAAGACAGTCCTGGGTTGTTAAATTAGCAAGAGACTGGGAGACAATTTACATCTTAAAAGGGCACAGGAAGAATTTACAATTGCAAATTTTCTAAGGTAAATGCTCTAAGAAAATAGAAGTCAGGGACCTATAATGAGGAATAAAACTATCTCAGGTTTCTTCAAGTTGAGGGGAAGGTTGAGGCCATCTTAGTCACTGCATAAGAACCACACAGTAGGAACTGCAGTTTCCACTACAGATGCTGAGCACAGAACAATGGACTTCCACAACTGCCACTTCTGAAAGTCCTTGTCTTTGCCCAGACTCTTCCTCCACTGTTCCTTCCTCACATTGCATATCTATATTCCATATCTAAGAGCAGCAGCTTTTATTTCTCAAAGAATGATTGCAACTATATTACCCATTCCACATGCTCTTCTTAAAATGTGACCTTCGCATTCCTCACATTAAGTGGTGGGGTTTATGTCTGTACCTTAAACCTGAGCAGGTCTTTGTATAATAACTTCCTTGATAAATAAAGTATAATGATGGTTAAAATGTCGTGCACTTCCACCTTGCAATTCTTGAGCTTGGAATCCAGCTGCCATGCTGTGAGGAAGCCAAACTAGCCTGCCTACACAGGAAGACCGTGTGGAGAGGCCAGGTGTAGGTATTTAGCCAACAGCCCAGCTGAGATGTCAACCTACAGCCAGCATACAAATGGATTCAGGTGATTCAAATTTCTAGCCATGTGAGTCTTCCCAGCTGAGGCCCCCGACCTCTTGGGGCAGAGACAAGCCAACCCCACCACACCCTGTCTGAATTCCTGTACCACAGAACCCCTGAACATAATAAACTAGCAGTTTCACACCACGGAGTTTCAGGGTGGTTTGTTACACATCAACCGTAACTGGAACACCAAACCTTGCATCGGTGAGTGCAAACTGATCCTTAGCTGCAAGGAAGGCTGGGAGACTGAGCACCGGCTTCAACTTCGAGGAGGCGGGAAAGCCATTCAAAAGATGTAAGCTGGCCCACAAAGGGATATATAGGTTTACAACAACTGATTTTCTAATTTTTGTGCTTCTGATCAGTGAACTCACTGTTTTAGTTATTTGTATTTTTCTGATTACTACTGTTTTTAATAATTTCTTCAATTAGTTGTTGTTATCTGGGCTTTCCCTCTTGTGAATTGACTACTCATAAAATTTAACCATTTCCCTATTTGGATTTCCTATCTTTCTCTTACTGATTTTCAAAAGTTCGTATGTATTCAAGATATTAATCGCCTGTTTGTTCAGGCACTGAAAATATTTTCAGCATGGCATCTGTTGGTTAACCTTTACACAGTATCCTTAGTCTAACAGCAATTCTTAACTGTACATAGATTTCTCTCTCTCTCTCTCTCTCTCTCTCTCTTTCTTTCTTTCTTTCTCTCTTTCTCTCTCTGGATTATGTTTTATGCTCTCAAGTTTTTGCTTATTTAAGAAATCTTTCCCTCCTATTTGAATCCTGTATGTTCTCTTGGCTTTATAGATTCACAATTCTCATGTAGCTAGTTGAGTTGTCAGGAGTCCATCTTTGCATATGGCACCGGGTGGGGATATGGCTTCACCCTGGTCCATATAATCAGTCAAGTTTCCTAGAACCATCTACTTAACAGTTCATCTTTTCTCCATTTTTTTTTTTTTGTTGTTGTAAACGTTATCAAATAGAATGCTCCTATTAGCCTATTTTTGAGATTTCTAAGAAATCTAGACCACTCACCTATTTATTCTTGCACTCACACCATGTTGTTTTTATTTTGGGGGGTCCATTTCAGTTTTTCTGCCATCTGTCTCCTATAAGTCTTAAGTTTCTCTTGGAACCATTTGCTCTGATTACAAAGTACTCTAAAAAGAACAATTCTTTATAGGCTTTCTGAAGTTTCTTTTTTTTATATTTCAGCATATTACAGGGATACAAATGTTTAGGTTACATATATTGCCTTTGCTCCACCAGAGTCAGAGCTTCAAGTGTATCCATCCCCCAGACCATGCGCGCTGTACCCATTAGGCGTGAATATACCCATCCCCTCCTCCCAGCCACCTACCTGACAGCCGATGAATGTAACTACTATAAGTGCACATAAGTGTTGATCAATTTGTACCAATTTAATGGTGAGTATGTGTGGTGCTTGTTTTACCATTCTTGTGATACCTCACTTAGTAGAATGGCCTCCAGCTCTATCCAGGATAATACAACAGGTGCTAGATCACCATTGTTTTTTGTGGCTGAGTAGAACTCCATGGTATATATATACCACATTTTACTAATCCACTCATGTATTGATGGGCACTTGGGTTGCTTCCACATCTTTATAATGGTGAGTTCTGCTGCTATAAGCATTCTAGTGCAGATGTCTTTTTTTATAGAATGTCTTTTTTTTCCTTTGGGTAGATGCCCGGTAATGGGATTGCTGGATCAAATGGTAGTTCTACTTGTAGCTCTTTGAGGTATCTCCATATTCCTTTCCACAGAGGTTATACTGGTTTGCAGTCCCACCAGCAGTGTATGCGTGTTCCTATCTCTCTGCATGCACACCAACATTTATTGTTTTGAGACTTTTTGATAAAAGCCATTCTCACTGGAGATAAGTTATATCTCATTGTGGTTTTGATTTGCATTTCCCTGCTCATTAGAGATGTTGAGCATTTTTTCATATGTTTCTTGGCCATTAATCTGTCTTCTTTTGAAAAGTTTCTATTCATGTTCTTTGCCCACCTTTTAATGGGATGTTTGATTTTTTTTCTTGCTGATTTTCCTCAGTTCTATATAGATTCTAGTTATCAGCCTTCTATCAGATGTGTAGCATGCGAATATTTTCTCCCATTCTGTAGGTTGTCTGTTTGTGCTCGTGATAGTTTCCTTGGCTGTGCAGAAGCCTTTTAATTTGATCAGGTCCCATTTATTCATTTTTGTTGTTGCTGTGATTGCTTTTGGGGTCTTCTTCATAAATTCTTTCCCTAGGCCAACGTCTATAAGCATTTTTCCAACATTTTCTTCTAGAATTCTTGTAGTTTTATGCCATAGGTTTAAGTCTGTTAACCACCATGAGTTGACTTTTATGAGGAGTGAGAGGTGCGGATCCTGTTTGAGTCTTCTACATGTGGCTATCCAATTTTCCCAGCACCATTTATTGAATAAAGATTCTTTTCCCCAGTGTATGTTTTTGTCTGCTTTGTCAAAGATTAGATGGCTATATGAGGATTGTGTTATATCTGGGTTCTCAGTTCTGTTCCATTGGTCTATGTCTCTGTTCTTGTGCCAGTACCATGCTATTTTAGTTACTATAGGCTTGTAGTATAGCTTGAAGTCTGGTAAATTGATGCCTCCCAATTTGTTCTTTTTGCTTAAGATTGCTTTTGCTATATGGGATCTTCTCTGGTTCCATATGAAGTGTAGAATTATTTTTTCTAGATCTGTAAAAAATGATGTTGGTATTTTAATATGGATTGCATTGAATCTGTAGATCACTTTCAGTAGTATAAATATTTTAACAATGTTGATTCTGTGGACCCATGAGCATGGTATGGTTTTCCACCTGTTTATGTCTTCTGTTATTTCCTGCCTCAGTGTTTCATAGTTCTCCCTGTAGAGGTCTTTTACCTCCTTAGTTAAATATATTGCTAGGTATTTTATTTTCTTTGTTGCTGTTTTGAAGGATATTGAGTCTTTGATTTGATTCTCAGTTTGACTTTTGTTGGCATATAGGAATGCTACTGATTTCTGTACATTGATTTTGTAAACTGAAACTTTGCTGAATTTGTTTATCAATTCCAGTAGTCTCATGGCAGAATCTTTGAGGTTTTCTAGATATAAGATCATATCATCAGCAAAAAGTGACAGTTTAACCTCTTCTGCCCCCATATGGATGCCCTTGATTTTCTTCTCTTTTCTGATTGCTCTGGCTAGGACTTCCAGCACTATGTTGAATAGAAGCGGTGATAGAAAGCAACCTTGTCTGGTTCCAGTTCTAAATGGGAATGCTTTCAATTTTTCCCTGTTCAGTATGATGTTGGGTGTGGGTTTGTCGTATTTAGCTTGTATCATTTTTAGGTGAGTCCCATCTATGCCTATTTTGCTAAGCATTCTTATTGTAAAAGGGTATTGAATTTTGTCCAATGCTTTTTCTGCATCTATTGAAGGATTGTATGGTCTTCATTTTTACTTGTATTTATGTGTTGAATTACATTTATAGATTTGTGTATGTTAAACCATCCCTGCATTTCTGAAATGAAGCCTACTAGATTGTGGTGGATTATTTTTTTTGATAAGCACCAAATTCGGTTTGCTAGGATTTTGTTGAGAATTTTTGCATCTATATTCATAAGGGATATCGATCTGTAGTTGTCTTTCTTTGTTGCAGCCTTTCCTGGTTTGGGTATGAGGGTGATGTTGGCTTCATAAAACATGTTGGGGAGGATTCCTTCCTTCTTGATGTTGTGGAATAATTTCTGCAGGATAGGAGCCAGTTTTTCTTTGTAGGTATGATAAAATTTGGGTGTGAAACCATCTGGTCTGGGACTTCTCTTTTTAGGAAAATTTTTTTATTGCTGCTTCAATTTTGGTACTTGATATTGGTCTGTTCAGGAATTCTATTTCTTCCTGATTGAGCCTAGGGAGGTTGAGTGTTTCTAAGAATTTGCCCATTTCCTCCACATTTTCAAGTTTATGTGCATAAAGGTTTTTATAGTATTCATAGAAGATATTTTTTATTTCCATGGTTTGAGTTTTAATTTCTCCTTTTTCAATCCTGATTGAGCTTATTAGAGTCCTTTCTTTTCTGCTTCTGATTAATCTAGCAAGAAGTGTGTCAATTTTGTTTATTTTTTCAAAAAGAACTTTTTATTTTATTAATCTTCCGTATAGTTTTTTTTTATTATTGATTTGATTTAGTTATGCTCTGATCTTTGTTATTTCTTTTCTTCTGCTGGGTTTGAGGTTGGTTCACTCATCCTTTTCCAGTTCTTTGAGACAATTTATTATATTTTTTATTTGTGATCTTTCTGTCTTTTGGATGTAGGCATTTATGGATATAAATTTTCCTCTCAGGACTGCTTTAGCTATGTCCCATAGATTTTGATAACTTGTGTCTCCTTTACCATTTAGTTCAAAGAATCTTTTGATTTTCATCTTAATTTCATCCTTATCCCAATAATCATTCAGCAGAAGGTTGTTTAGTTTCCATGACTTTGTGTAGAGTTGAGAGTTTCTGTTGGAGTTGATTTCTAATTTTATTCCACAGTGATCTGAGAAGATGTATGGTATAATTTCCATTTTTTTAAATTTGTTGAGACATGCTTTGTGGCCTAGGATATGGTCAGTCTTAGAGAATGTCTCATGAGCTGATGAGAACATATATTCAGTGATTTTGGATAGCATGATCAATAAATGTCAGTCAGTTCCATTTGTTCTAGAGTTCTGTTTAAGTCCATTGTTTCTTTGTTTATTTTCTGCTTGGAGGATCTCTTCTGCTCTGTCAGAGGGGTGTTGAAGTCCCTGGCTATTACAGTGCTACTGTTTATCATTTTGTTTCGATCAAGTAGGATTTGCTTTATGAAACTGGATGTACCTGAGTTAGGTATATAAATATTTAGAATATTATGTCTTATTGTTGAATTGTACCCTTCACCATTATATAGTGACCAACTTTGTCTTTCATTACTTTTGTTGATTTGAAGACTAAGTTATCTAAAATCAGAACTACTCTGCCAGCTTTCTTTTGGCTTCCATTTGCATGGAATATTATTTTCCATCTCTTCCCCTTGAGTC
>NW_012147189.1:9647910-9649384 GCF_000956105.1 Propithecus coquereli | reverse complement strand
CTTGTAGTATAGCTTGAAGTCTGGTAAATTGATGCCTCCCAATTTGTTCTTTTTGCTTAAGATTGCTTTTGCTATATGGGATCTTCTCTGGTTCCATATGAAGTGTAGAATTATTTTTTCTAGATCTGTAAAAAATGATGTTGGTATTTTAATATGGATTGCATTGAATCTGTAGATCACTTTCAGTAGTATAAATATTTTAACAATGTTGATTCTGTGGACCCATGAGCATGGTATGGTTTTCCACCTGTTTATGTCTTCTGTTATTTCCTGCCTCAGTGTTTCATAGTTCTCCCTGTAGAGGTCTTTTACCTCCTTAGTTAAATATATTGCTAGGTATTTTATTTTCTTTGTTGCTGTTTTGAAGGATATTGAGTCTTTGATTTGATTCTCAGTTTGACTTTTGTTGGCATATAGGAATGCTACTGATTTCTGTACATTGATTTTGTAAACTGAAACTTTGCTGAATTTGTTTATCAATTCCAGTAGTCTCATGGCAGAATCTTTGAGGTTTTCTAGATATAAGATCATATCATCAGCAAAAAGTGACAGTTTAACCTCTTCTGCCCCCATATGGATGCCCTTGATTTTCTTCTCTTTTCTGATTGCTCTGGCTAGGATTTCCAGCACTATGTTGAATAGAAGCGGTGATAGAAAGCAACCTTGTCTGGTTCCAGTTCTAAGTGGGAATGCTTTCAATTTTTCCCTGTTCAGTATGATGTTGGGTGTGGGTTTGTCGTATTTAGCTTGTATCATTTTTAGGTGAGTCCCATCTATGCCTATTTTGCTAAGCATTCTTATCGTAAAAGGGTATTGAATTTTGTCCAATGCTTTTTCTGCATCTATTGAAAGGATTGTATGGTCTTCATTTTTACTTGTATTTATGTGTTGAATTACATTTATAGATTTGTGTATGTTAAACCATCCCTGCATTTCTGAAATGAAGCCTACTAGATTGTGGTGGATTATTTTTTTTGATAAGCACCAAATTCGGTTTGCTAGGATTTTGTTGAGAATTTTTGCATCTATATTCATAAGGGATATCGATCTGTAGTTGTCTTTCTTTGTTGCAGCCTTTCCTGGTTTGGGTATGAGGGTGATGTTGGCTTCATAAAACATGTTGGGGAGGATTCCTTCCTTCTTGATGTTGTGGAATAATTTCTGCAGGATAGGAGCCAGTTTTTCTTTGTAGGTATGATAAAATTTGGGTGTGAAACCATCTGGTCTGGGACTTCTCTTTTTAGGAAAATTTTTTTATTGCTGCTTCAATTTTGGTACTTGATATTGGTCTGTTCAGGAATTCTATTTCTTCCTGATTGAGCCTAGGGAGGTTGAGTGTTTCTAAGAATTTGCCCATTTCCTCCACATTTTCAAGTTTATGTGCATAAAGGTTTTTATAGTATTCATAGAAGATATTTTTTATTTCCATGGTTTGAGTTTTAATTTCTCCTTTTTCAATCCTGATTGAGCTTAT
>NW_012147189.1:9624829-9646515 GCF_000956105.1 Propithecus coquereli | reverse complement strand
TTGCTCAGGCTGGTTTCGAACTCCTGAGCTCAAACAATCCGCCTGCCTCGGCCTCCCAGAGAGCTAGGATTACAGGCGTGAGCCATCATGCCTGGCATGGCTTGTGTATATTTATCCATTCGGCTAGCCTATGTCTCTTTAGTGGGCAGTTCAAGCCATTCACATTTATTGAAAGAATTGATAAGTGGGATAGATTTAAAAGAACATTTTTTTTTAAATCTTTAACTTCTTTTCAAATTTTAAAATTCTTCTTCCTTGATCTCAGATTGTCATTTGTTAATGCACTTTCACTGGCTCCTTTTGCCACCTAATCTTCTAATATGCTTTGTGCTAAAATTGTTAAAATTTTGAGCAAGGAGAGTAAACAGTGATCCTGCAAGAAAAGGGCAAGAGATTTAGCGCATGTTCTTTAAAACATCTGTTTTAGACACTCTGAGAACTTGCCTTGTTCTCAGCTATCACCCTCAGATGTAACTGTGAGGGGAAGGGTTTTATAGTCTATGCATGGGAAAGGAGAGCTTTGGAACTCATTTCTGAAAGGTGACACCATGAAGTTTTGCCTGGGAACACTGGAAATATTTAGCTATGGAAAGTTATTTGGAGCAGAGATTTCTAACTTTTCTTTTATTTCCATCAAGCAATTTTACAGACTACCTCTCTCCAGTCATTTATATATTTATTTGTTCACTGACTGTTTATTGAGGACCTACAATATGTCATATCCTGTACTAAGTTCTGTAGATATAAAAAACAGTGATCCAAATAGCTTGAATCTTATGGAGCTTATGTTTTAGCAGGTGGTAGTAGTTATATAGATGATTATTAAAACCAATGGCAATAATTCATCTAAGGCATGGCTGAGAAACTTGAAATGCGTACATGGGTTTTACTGTCTCTCAAAATATTAATAGTTAAATCAGCTAAGATCATTGATTTTCCTTTTTATAGTTATTAGATTATACCAAGAGAAATGTCAGATTAATCTCTATGATTTATAATTTGAATTAAATGTACATATTCAGCATGCAATAGAGTGTTTTTAAATATCAGGTCAAGGTTACAGGATAAAGATCAGAAGATAATAATGATATACTATCACTTCAATATATAAGGAAAATTTTAGGAAAAACCCTTAACACTTATTTTCCCATGTGATAAGTTTCATTTAACTTTTCTTCCATGAAATACTTTCTGATAATTCAATGAGTGATTCTCTTCTATAGAAAGGTACGATTAACATGGATCAATCTGTATCTCTTTAACAGGGACAAGCGATCCATACGTGAAGTTTAAAATTGGAGGAAAAGAAGTTTTTAGAAGTAAAATAATACACAAGAACCTCAACCCTGTGTGGGAAGAAAAAACTTGCATTCTCGTTGATCATCTTAGGGAGCCATTGTACATAAAGGTGAGCCATTTATTTGTTTTACTCTGATAGAAACTGACATCAAAATCTCTGTTTAATGGTTTTTTATCATGTCTCTTTATCTGATGAGATTTTTCACCAGAGATGTATTCTGCTATTCACAACTCTAATCTATTGATAATGTGATAGAAGTGAAATAGAGGGTGGGAGAGCTAGCAGGAGCATTTTTCTTCAGGACAGTTCTACTGCCAGTCATTGCAGAAGATTATGAAGTACGTCTCCTCCTGCTTGGTGTTGTCAACAGATTTAGCACACTTTCGGAGCATATGAAAGCAAGACTCCATATAAGCTAGCAAGAAGGAAATCTTACACAGAAACCAGCTTTTAAGAATTATATTATTTTGGATCTACCATTCCTGGTTGCAAGCCAAATGCTTTACTTGGAAGGTGAGAAGAATGAAAATGATAGGAAAGAAAAATTCCTACCTCTGTTGTATTACCAAAAATGGGAGGAAAAGTCTTTCCTCTCATTTGATGTAGTTAAAAGAAAGAAAAGAACTTAAGGAGGTTACAGCCTAATTGCTCGTTTCAACCCTATTCCTTGTTTTATTTTTCACACCTGACTTCCCTTTGATTCATATCTCTAGACACTTACATTTATTTTTGCTCCTATACCGTGACTATCCGTTTAGTGACCAAACCTTTTGCTACTTTTACCACAATACATGCCTCATCCTATTCTGTAAGTTGTCACTACCAACACATGAGCCAAAAATCTCATATGGTCACTCTTTCAGCAATCACTAGGCATACTCCTTCCCCTCAAATCTTCATTGTCTTCCCTCCAGTTGTTTCTCTCCTCCACAGAAAGGAAGAAGAAATAATCATGATGTTATTGAAATTATAGCAGGACAGTTTATAAGAGTGATGAAAAGAGACTCCACTAAGCATACAGTTAATAAGTTTCTAGAAGACATTATGGGGAGAATAGACCCATATTTCCATAAGACATTGTCTCCAGTGGACATTGGATAAAGGAAGTCAATGAAATAGAATTAGTAAGCTGTTTTCTAATATATAATGTGTGCTGGCAGAATGATTATTAATATGAGCATTGTTCATACCCAACCCTACTTCCCCCAAAGGGAAGACGTTTATGGTCAGATGTTTCTCCCTTGCCCTTCCCCCCTAGAGAGAGAAATATCCACATGAGAAAAATGGAATTACCTTCATAGTAAAGAGCTGAGATAGAGAATGAAAAAGGAATAAAGAAAAGACAAGTGGGCTGTGAAGGAAGTTTTATTTCTGGGTGTGGAGGTGGGTGGTCAGGAGGGATGGGTTGGAGCAGCAGTAGTTGTGAAGAAAATGGATAGGAAAAGAAAGCAGGTGCTAATAGGGACAGCCACAGACCATTTGGATCTCATTAATGTCACTTAAGTGAAAAATCATGAAAGGAAAGAGATTGATTTTTAATTACATCTGCTTTGGATCTATCTTTCTCTAAAGGGATATTACTCCATGAAAGAACCGTGTGACTGTCTTATCTTTAAAAGGGTGACAAATGAATTTCCCAAAGTTATATTAAACATTGGATGGGTCCTTTTGCTATTCTCTTGTGCTCAAGAATGAGCATTCATTTATGTAGAAATCCAAATGTCAAAATGCATATTTCAAAAGGAATGTCTTACTAGGCTCAAAAACAAATAAACAAAAATCTGAAATATACAAACAAGAATGGTGGTAAAATTTTTTTTGTTTTGATTTGAGAGCAAGAATATAGACATATATATGCTGTGACTGAAGACAGTGCCACTGTAGGCAGGAAAAATGCAGCAATCCGTGTGCAGTCCTTCTGCCCAATGAAGCCCACTTCAGACTCAGAGTGCAAGATTTTTAGTGGGAGTTGGACACTTAGGCACAATAACCAGCACAACTATCAAAATTCCAGACTTCCAGAAGGAAAGCAGGTGTTCAGTGCACCAGATGAGCGAAACAGCCTTATCAATGGGAATGTTTCAAAAGCCAAGTTCCCACATGTAAGCCAAGAGCCAATCCTGTAAGCTCAAGCATATTATGTTACCTCTTTCCTGCACATCCTTAGTTCCTATCTTTCTCTCATACTTAATATTTAATTTATCAGTTATTTCTGTCAGCTCCACTATCAAAGTGTATCCTAAATTTGACCACTTCTCAACACCCTGACATCTAATCCAAAGACACCATCAACTCTTTTCAGGACCCCTGGTCTACCTGTTTTCATTATTTCTCTTAGTAAGAACGTAAATTACTAAGTGTCTTTAATGTGAACATTATAAGACATAAGTTAGATTAAACTACTTCGATGCATAAAATCTCCCAGTGACTTCCACTACACTCAGAATGAAACCCAGTCATATGATGGTGGGCACCATGGTCTAAGCCCGAACTAATATCCCAGCACTCTTCTCTTGCTCGCTACTTTCCAGCCACACTGGCCTCTGGCTAGTTTCTTCAGTGCCTTGCCTATTCCCTCCTTGTGGGGTACACTTTCTCCATGATGAAATATACTTTCCCACTCCCTCATTATGAAACACATTTTCCCCATCACGGTTGCACCTTTCACTTAGATGCCTCCCTCTCTTTTTGTCCTTCCTGAACATCATATATAAATGACAGTTCTCATCACTCCTGTACTCTGAAATATTTTTCTCCATGGCACTTATCACTACTTGGCATATGTATTTGTTTATTGTCTGTGCCCCCCTTCCTCCATATGTAAGCTCCAAGAAATCAAAGACTTTGACCATTTTGTACACTGCTGTATTTCAAGTACCTAGAACAGCATCTGGCACATTGTGGGTGCTCACTAAATATTTCTCAAATAAATGAGTTAATAAATGCATGAATCATCTGAGCTGCCAAGTCAAAACTCCCCCGAAGCCATAATCACCTATGAACATTGTAGTCATTTGCACTAGAAATTTCCATTCATGTTGAAGCCAGCGAGTTGAGTTTTCTATGACTTGTATCCAAAAGCATTTTAACTGATATACTACCCAATGTATTTTTTGGTAGACAATTGAAATAAGATAAATTCATTGCTTAAAATAAAATATTTATTGTTCTAAACTCACTTGAGAATGAAGAAAGGTGTTAAGTCCCAAGCAACTTCTACCTAATGCTACCTAATGTTTCCAACTAATAGAGTAGAAGCTCCATGAAAGCAAGAATCTTATCTATTAAAAAATTATTCATGTTTGAATTCCCAGTGCTTATCCCAGAGCAGGTGCCTAAAATATATTTGTTAAATTTAAACATGTTCTGTTTACAAAACCCATACAAGGTTTGAATCTCACTTCTTCCTAGCCCTAGTATTTGGGGGTTAAAAACGAAAATTTTTCAGCTTTGGATTCTTTATCTGAACGATAGAAACAACAATATCTGTTAACCAGGTTGTGCAAGAATTAAAATTTTAAATCTGTATAATATATCTAATACAGTGCCTAGCTTATAGTAAATGTTGGATAAGCATTATAAACATGAACCATGCTTGTTTTTATTGCAGTGGAGTGTTTTTTCCTATTTCATCTCTCTACTATGATTCTGGTGTTTCCATTCTTTCCTATGTTTATGCCATTGCACATTAATAGGAACTGAGAACTAAGGCAAACATGTAGCATTAAGATAGTAGGAGGGAGCAGATATTCAGGCCAACTTGATTCTATCCTCCTGAGTTGCAGTCCTCAGATGGCCCAAATAAAATCTCTACTTATTAAAAAAAAAAAGGCAATAGGAAAGACTGTCGCTATCACAGTAAAAAGACTGGATGTTGAGTCACCCAGTTGGGCTGTCTACACTAATTAATTCACTGGATTAACCACTCACCACCTCATATGTGTACAAGTACCTCGGGTGTTCTCATTGATTATATGCCACCTACCTTGTCCCCAAGATTTTAAGCCTAAGAATGATATGATTAGAAGAGATTGCACAAAAGAAATTCCCCTAATGCTTTGGTATAAATTTTATGTTGTAAAATATACTGCTGCAGCCACTAGCAAATATTGAGGTGTCAGTTGCACAAGGCATGCAATATATGCATGTGATATGCCGCTGAGCAGATGACTAAAGCTCAGAAGTGTAGTTGATCAAGGAGAATATTTATTGCAGGAGTGCTGAGCATTCTACAATAAATGTACTCCTGAAAGGTTGTATGTAAATCAAATGACTGCAAATTGAATAATTTAAAGGCATTAGGGAGCTTATTACTTAAATAAATCCCCTTGTGGCTGTTCAAACCTAAGAATCCTTTTGTAATGCAAGGTATTTATATTTTTATTTAAATATCAATTTTTTACACATTAACTTTTTAAAAATTGAAGTACACCTGTACTAGAGGAAAAAACAATAACTGATTTAAGGCTGCTATACCTACTATTTCTTCTGTTTTGAGTTTTTTAACTGTTGTGCCAAGAATTAATTGCATTCAGGGGTGCTGGGCTAGTGATTCTCTCAGCTTCATGGATTCTCACGTCCTGAAGAGTCCCGTGGCCTGGGTTATCCGTTCAAGAGCAGATTTATCTATTTATGCTCAATTATGCCAACATTCAATTCAACTATTTTCTATCTAAAAAGTCAGATAGCACAGCTCTAAACTTCATCTAGTAGCATTTTTTTTTCATCTTAAAGGCTTTCCCTGATCTTCCTTGTTGTTCTTTCTCTTCTTACCTCACTCTTTTCCTTAAAACACTTATCAAAATTTGCAATTACATATCACCTGTGCACTTCCTTGTTTAACATCTGGCTTCCCCACTAAACTGTGAGCATTGACAATGTCAGTTTAGCTCACCACTGTTTATTCAATGCCTAGCATATTGCCTGGGACATAATATGTACTTAATCAATATTGGCCAAGGGAATGAATGAGTGAGAAAATCAATAGATGGATGGAAGTTAGCCAGTTCCCATTTACTTAGAGTCCTTTGGAAATGGCCCTAACTGATCTAGCTCTGAGCCATCCCTCCAACTTCCTTCCATTCTCCATCTCTTTTAATTTGCTTCAACCCCAATGGCTTCTTGTTGATTCTTAAACACATCAATCCCTCTTCTTTGCTTGCTGTTTCCTCTGGCTGAAGTGCTCTTCCCCATGCTAGCATGGCATACACCTTCCCATTATTTGATTGTCTATGCAAATATGCTTCTCTAGAGAGGGCTTCCTGGACTCCCTATCTAAAATAGCAGTTCCCACCACTTAGACTTTTATTTTTCTCCATAGCACTCACCACTGAACTGTGTGTATTTATTTAGGTGTCTGTTAACTGTCTCAGCCCCTAAATGTGGTGTCCAATAGGACAGAGACATCATCTGTCTTACCATAGTATGAATGAGAACCATACAAGGCTGGGCATGGTGGCTCACGCCTGTAATCCTAGCACATTGAGAAGCCTAGGTGGGAGGATTGCTTGAGGCCAGGAGTTCAAGACCAGCCTGAGCAAGAGTGAGAACCATCTCTACAAAAAATAGAAAAATTAGCTGGGCATTGTGGCACGCACCTGTAGTCCCAGGAGGCTGAGGCAGCAGGATCACTTGAGCCCAGGAGTTTGAGGTTACAGTGAGCTATGATGATACCATTGCAATCTAGCCTGGGTGGCAGAACAAGACACTGTCTCAATAAAAAAAAAAAAGAAAAAGAATCATGCAAGACACAGAAGATAATGGATAGAAAGTGTTGACAGAAGGAAAAAATGATGCATTCTCTCTTTCTTTACTTTTGTTGATGTTAGTCACATTAGTCTTATCTCCCAGTAATTGCTTGTGACAATAAAATCTTAATTTAATTTAACCTTAATATAACTTTACAAAGTACTTTAATCATATCTCAATATTTACTTATTTGTATGTTTAAAATGGCATTATCCTATAATATCACAGAATTTATCTTCAATGACCTAAAAATATGAAAAAAATGGATTCATATTCTTATCACCCATAGCCCAATATGGAAGACATAATTGTTGAATTTTATACTAACTTACTTTGTCTTCCAGTAATGCTAATATCCCTTCTATGAGAAAAAAAATTCTAAGCCTTTGCTTTCCACATTTTTGAAGATTTACTATATTTTATTTGATTTTGTTACATTTAAAGTCCTATTTGATATAAATCAACGATATTAAGTAAAACAATGAAATGTAATTGACTTTGAATATTTTGTGAGAAACTAATATTGCAAAGTACAAAAACAAAAAATTGAAAAAGAAACGAATATCAGTATGTTTTTGGTGACATGAACAACCAATATTTTATAATCAAAACATTATCATTTAAAGCTTACGTTGGAATTATTTATAACAATGCCTTGTCTCTTTGGCTTTTTAGGTATTTGACTATGATTTTGGACTACAGGATGACTTTATGGGCTCAGCCTTTCTGGATCTTACACAACTGGAGTTAAACAGGTAACTTTTGAACTGTTGTGATATCACTACACCTTGTTATGCAGGTGTATAATGGAAAATGTCAGCCAATCTGGGTTCTAATTGCTGTACTGTCATTTATAGCTACATGCCTTCATGCTAGCCAGCCTTTCTTTAGTCCATCTTTCTCATCTACTCGATGGGAATAATAGCATCTTCCATGACTACCTCATTTGACAACAACTATTCATCAGAAAAATTCCTGGACACCCGCTCTGTCCCCAGCACTGTGCTAACCACCAGGAATCTAGAAATAAAAGGCATGTTCCTTGCTCTCACATTGCTCATATGGTCACAGTGGAGAATAAAGAAGATTATGCATATTAATCCTAATTATTAAGAATGAGGATATTATATATGAAATAAAAAGCATACCCGTTGCTTCAAAAACAGCAGCTCTCTTATCACTTGAACCAAGGTAGAATCTGATTTGCCATCACCTGTTACCATCACCTGTTCACCAGCACTGGCTTACCAAGAAGTGCTCCTAAAGTTTAGGCATATTGGTTCATTTGCTCAGTTACATTATTTATCATGGCTCAACTAGGTGGAAAGTTATATTATTATAACTAATATTAGTTATTCATTATACCAAATAGTGGGATTTTTATTTTTCAAAATGTATTTTGGTATAGGAACTGAGAATTGATTAGTACTACAGAAGAAAAATAATAGTTTTTGAAAAGGTGAAGCAGTACTGGAATGGGTTGCAAAGGAAGCTGTGAAATTTTCTTTGATGGTTTTTAGGGGAAGGAATTCCTGTTTTAGATGATCATACTAACATCATGTGGCAGGGATAATGGAAAACAGGAAAGCAGAGTGATAGGCCAGATTGCTACTTTGAATTTCTGTAAATGTTGATAAGTAGAAAAACATAGAAGAGTGGAACCCCCTTATGTGTTACAGTCAGCTAAGTTTGAGCACAGTGGCAGCTTATTGGTCTTCCAATGTTTATTTTTGTTTCGGACTGGATAAAAGAACAGCCTTTCTTGTATTTCCTGCATGTCCTCTATTCCAACCTACAGCCTAGCACATACCTCCCTGTAAAGATCTTATGCAAAAGTCTACAGAGAAAGTAATTATGCCCTTAGAGGTATTGTATGGAGTCCATTATCATGAAAACTAAGCTCAAACTAGAATGCACTGTACTTTTCTTCTATAAAGGCCACAGTTACTTTCTCTGTAGACCTTTGCATAAGGATATGCAAATTACTGGCCTTAACCCCAAAGCATAAATTTCCCTTGTTCTCTGTTAAAGAGAAATCGTTGGTGAAAAATAATTTAAATGGAAAATACGCAATAACTTTAAAAATTAAAAGAGATTATATATAAGCATTTGGTGTGTATTTTACCACATTACATATTTTATGTATTTCATTAACAATTCTCTACCCTTGAAACCACATAAACGTCAAATTGCTACTTTTTAAAATCACATATTTGTGTATGCTGTTTCATTCTCTGTATAAATCAGTAGTCTTTGGGTGTAGAAAAATAGATACTAGTAGTAGCCATATAAATACTTATGCTACTGTATAATGCATTAAGGTATCTTTTTGAAAGAAAATAAAAGATACATCATAAAGCATTGCAAATGTTCTTAATCTTGATCATGTAATCATTAAAAAAGGCGATGAAGTTTTTACTATTAATTTTATGTACATATACTATAATGCCTAATATGTATTTATTAAAATAAAAGGAACAAGTTTTTATAATCTAACCATAATGATTAGTTATAACTAAATTAATATTGGAGCAATTTGCATCATGACTATTATAACCTATGTATATTACCAGCCTGACAGATGCTTATGGTTCGGTTAAAACCCCTGACAGCAAAGAATTGTTCATATGTTTTATGAGATCGTTCCTCAACTTGGCAAAGTAAGCATCCTGTGAAAGATTTTCAAGTACCATAAAAATCTTAGCTTTGAAAAGTAACTGTGGTTTTCATTCCTGGTTGTGTGAGAAAATCATTTGGGGAGCTTTATAAATATATAGACTCCAGACCCCACTTCTGATCTACAGAACCACAGTCCCTAGGGGTAGAGTTCAGGAATATGCACTTTTTAAAAGTGCTTCCCAGTTGATTCTGATGTGCAGCCAAGATTGAAATTTCTTATCCCCACCACGCCCTTTTTCTAGCACTAGAATTCAACTGTATCATATATTAAAAGTTAAGCTCCATGAAGATGAGGATCTTATCTTGGTCTTGACCTCTGGCTTTTATCCAGAACCTATATTAATACATGTTTTGTAAATGAAATGAATGAGTAAACAACTGAACAAACAAAGGAATTTGCCAATATTTCAAGATTTTTTTGTTTAGTGCTAGATGTTCCAACAGACCCTTAGATATAAACCATAAGGTGGGCACTAACCCTTATTTATTCAATATTAATTGAGGTATACTAGCAAGATGTTACCTATGCATTGTCAATTGAATGTATATTTTGCATCGTTTTTAGAAAATGATTGTGGGTAATATTGAATTATTCATAATCTCTTTCTCAGAGATGCTTATTGAATTCCAAAGTCTATATTACCTAACTCTTATAACTATTGATTTCCTTGTCTTTCCGAATCTAAAAATTGTTTAGGAATGGGTTTAAATAGAAAAAAAAATATAGAAGCATTACTTTAAATGTTGGTTGTTCTTTTAAATAATTACACATTGTTTTTAAACTATGTCTATAATGGATATCAGGCAAATTATATTTTATATTTTCCTCTTCTTCCACTCACCTGTTTACTTTAAATCATATTGCTGCTTAAAAAAAAATCCTGAAGGAATCCAGGGGTCAATAAATGACCCTCATGTAGTTGCTGGGCTCAAATTTATAAAAAATAGCTGGTACTACTCTCTGTGGACTTAGGGATCAAAGAAAAGGGACCGATAGGTTTCTCAATAGGATTGTCATTTCTTGACCTTTTCAGCAACTTTCTAGAATCCCATGAAGGACAGAAATTCATCCAGTAAATTTAAATATGCCCAATTGGCTATCCGACAGTTTATTGGGTAACTTAACACATTGATGATATTTTAATAACAGCAAAAATTGTACCAAGAAAGTAAAGCAAGGCAAAATTGCTTTTTTCCCCTTAAAATACTAAATTGTTCACAAAAAATATATTTTTAGCTTACGCATTTAATAACTGTTTAAAGTCTAAATATTTTATATCCCAGGCCCACAGATGTGACCCTCACTCTGAAGGATCCCCATTACCCTGACCATGATCTTGGGATCATCTTGCTGTCGGTGGTTCTTACCCCTAAAGAAGGAGAGTCCAGGGATGTGGTAAGTTCCCCACAACCCAGTAGGAGCTCTTTCTTGCTCTCACTTGTTCACTGTTGTGAGCCTTCTTGGACACAGAGATAATAATAAAGAGCAGCTGCACATGAAAATCTGGCCTGTTCTTTGTTTCTGTGAGTATCCTGGGTGTCACCAGGCCATGCTTATTGTGTTAATATCTTTTCAACTCAAATTTTCCATTCCACACTCCAGATCAGAACCTCTTGTTATAAATAAGAAACAGATTTGCAACTTTTATTTTCACTTTACTTCTGAATTTCTGATATGTTATATTGTAGGCAAATATTAGTATTCATTCAGGGAATACATTTATTAGTGACTTGAATCTTTGGAATTCCACATCGAATAATAGTATCCAGACCCTCCTATTTTGACTGTATCGTCAGGTGAACCATAACAAAGAAAATGAGGTGAAATTATAACAGAGTTTCTGCTTTCTGGTATTTGTTTACTGAATGATAAGTGAGTACTTTTCATTTTTTTGATGGGCTTCCGTATCGGTATTACCCATTTTTCAGCACTAGCTGTCTGTACTTCCTTGCACACCATGCTGCTATGAGACAATGACAAAGGATACAGAGGAGCCAATTACTCCCATGCCATTGAATGACATTCAGAAATATCAGGTTTGGCCCACATCACTATGCTTGCCACTGCACTTTCTGCCACAATTTACCAGCGATTATTTATTAGACTCAGCGTGCTTTCATGTGCCTGAGAACTACTCTAACTAGCTCTGATTGTAACACATTTTACTAGTAGACATAATTTTTTAGGCAAGTTCAAATACTCTATTTCAGCAATGTATGTGTTGCTGTCTTAAAATAATGCATGATTAAAGTTGATTATATATTGTCTGCCAAAAGGGTATTATTGACACTTTTCCCTAGACTATAGGTAAAAATAATGAATTTCAACTTCAGATTTGGAAGTACTTTAAACTCATTGCACTCTTTCAGGAAGTATTTCTATCCATTCCTTTAAAAAATTAAACTATGCACATGTAAATTCATATATCATATTTGCTAAATTTGGGTTAAGTACCTGTACTTTATTCACTGAGGAAGAAATTTCTGTTTTCCAACAAATATTACCAAATATTAGTAATAATACCTACTATGAGAAGTTAGCATAGTGAAATTATGTCCATATGTGTGCAGATACACCCTTATACAGAGGGTGGGTGAGGAAAACATTTTACAAAGCTATTTAGAAATGGAAGCCCATCATTTTAGAGGTCACCATTTCAGAAGATATCATTTCCCCCAGCACAAGCCAAGACGTATATCCTAGCTGGCTAATCCATGCATAGGAATAAATTATAAATGTTCAATTTGTGTTTTATTCAAATAATCTGGGTATTCACCAAAAACCTACTATAAGCCAATTCTTGTGCTAGTCACTTAGGATATAAGAGAACTTAGATCCAGTGGAGAACCCAGGAATCAAATAGTCCCTGATGGAAATGTACAATGACAACTGACTTAAATGCCATGAAAGAGGGTTACATGTTGCTGAAAGAGCAAATATAGGAGAATTTGTACCAGTCAGAGCGACAGGGATTCTCTGTCAAGGAAGTCAAATGGGAGCTGACTTACAAAGTGTGAATAGGAGTTAACGGCAAAAACCAGGAAGAGAGGAAATATTTCAAGCAGAGGAAACAACACATGCAAAGGCCCTGTGGCTAGAGAAAGCATGCTATATTCCAAGAACTGGCAAAGTGCTGAAGCTTATAGAAGGTGGAAGCAAAGAGAGTGTGGGTGATCAGCTGGGTGCTGACACTGGAGTGGAAGGGGGATGCCCAGACCATTTTGAGCCCATTGACCATGTCAGGGTTTGTGGTCTTCTCCCAAAGAGCAATGGGGAGGCATTGACAGGTCTGTAAATAGGAAATAGCATAATCTTATTTGTCTTTTGAAAATATCTCAGTAGCTGTGTTGTAGAAAACAGATTAAAAAGCTAAGAATGAATACTTGGAGATCAATTAGGAGGCCACTGCAAAAACCCAGATGAAAGATGATTAGGTTTAGATTGGAACTGTCAGAGGTGGAGATAGAGGGAAATCAACAGGTTTACCAACAGGAGGTAAAATCAGCAAAACTTGGTGATAGACTATTCTTGAACTGAAGTTCTTTGTTATTTTAATGAAGCACAACACCTAAGTGAAAATACCTAAGTGTCTGAGGTCCTGTGTATTCCCAAACCATCCCAACTTGCAATATTACTGGAGACTGGAATGATATAGCAGCTACTGTAGCTTATTGGGTGATTTGGTGATGGATAGTCTGCTGAAATTTTACATTAAAGGGATCTTTATTAAATACTCTAGCATCAAATTGAGGGTTTGAGAGAGCAAATTAGTATCAGGAAACCTTATGATGAAGCTATTGAGTTCTAAATTTTATAGAAATATATGTCAGCATAAGCCCAATGTTATTTTTCCTTCAACAATCCTTGCAAAAATTCCTTAATCTCAATGGCGGCTCACACTTATATTTCAGGCACAATGTCTTTCTAATTAGAAAAAAAATTTAAAAATATTACAGTGTCTGGGAGTTGATCATCAGTAAGTTATCAAACATGAACAGGGACGAAAACAGGTGAGTTACATGAAACAGTTACACATCAAAAATCTGGTTTTCTTCATCTTCTTTTCTTCCTTTTCCTTTTTCTTCATCGAAACTCTCCAGCTACACTCACCCTTAGCACAAAGAGTTCCTCCTGAAATCCTCATGCCACTTTGTTGGCTCAAATCCCTGTGACTACCCCAGATACTTTAGAAAAAATTCTTTACTGCCAAGTATTTTTCATGCATTGCCTTACTTCATGTCCTCCCCTTTCTGAGTCCCAGAGAGCAGTGAATTTATTCTGCTGCATTAAGTGGTAAATGGTGTCTTCTTTGCTATCCTGTTGTTGACTCTCCCCTTGCTTCTTTCCTCTTCATCAGAGAAGTGAGTGGCTCAGCCAATGCTCACAAAAGGCACAGTGAATGCAGTGTGTACCAGAGCCAGCCTCTGGCTGGTGAACATCCTTGCACTTCCCATCCTGACCTTGGTCACAGCAGAGGAGGCAGAGAGAGGGGTGATGGCCATGCTGGGTTATCTTTGTGGGTGTGAGCAGGGAAGGGGCTTGGTTGTAGAGAAGCAAACTGAGCCAGGAGAGAGAGGAGGAAGGATAGAAGATTTCCCCTAGGAAATTCTACTGGGATCCAGTATCTTACTATACCGATGGCCTAGATTTGAATCTGGGTTTCTAAATGTATGCTTTACATTATGAAAATTCCCAACGAATACATATAAATTTGCTTTTTTGTTTTTTTCTTTGTTTGTCCAATATAGCAGTCTTACAACTATTTTATTAACTTCTATAAAAGTAGTTATTAGATTTATCAACACTGGTTTTTAGGTTTTGAAACTCTAAACAAGGACCATTTTTAGCCATCTATTTTAAAACACACACACACACACACACACTTATTGATCATCTACTAGAATCACCTACTATTGTGCTCAGGTCTAGGACTCCCTCCTACTTCTTTAAAGTGACCTGTGACTACTTCATGAACTAAGCAGAAGCTCCTTATGAGGAACCTTAAGGCTCTCCAACAAGCAACATACGTTCCCTCGCTTGTAACTTCTGTCCCAGCCATACAAACTCCTTCAGAGTTCACCTTCTGTCAACTCCAAGCTTTCTTCAGCGTCACTTGTCCTACCTACCATATGCCTATACTTCAGTTCACCTCCACCCTACATCCTATCACTCCTAGGAGGGGAAATACATATACAAACCCTTTCTTATGATGACTTCTCTCAAACCTAGTCCAGCCTTCCACACCTAGTGTTTGTTCAGTTGTTTGTAGACATAGCTCTACAAGGATCTGAAGGAATGCTTCAAAGGCCCAGGGGAAGGTGTTTTAACTTTTTTTCTTACCTCAATAGTCAAATCCCTGAGGTTCTCACAAACAATATTAAATCATAATTAATTAATGATTTAATTGTCTTTTGTAAGTTCTTAAAATTAATATATTAATGATAATCTGCTTCAAATCAAACTATATGGGTCAAGGAATTCTAATGATGACAATGAATTATAAATACATCACTGTATTTTTGTTTTTTTTCATTTTCTAACATGTATCAACCAAATATCGCTGGGCTACATTTGAAGTTTCTTGGTTAAAAACAACCAGAGATCCAATGTGTCTTCAAATTAAATTTTCATATCTCTAAAATATATAACATACTGCTGTAGTGAAAATGGCATGCTGAACTTGCACAAATTATCCAGGAACAAATCTTATTTAGAGAAATTCAAGCTAAAAATGCAACAAGCCAGAAATCAGTTACTGAATGCTTCACAATCTCAAAATTCAGAATGATGTATAGGGAAGGAATAGAGTACAATTTTGCCTTGACCCTCAAATGGCAAAATTACAAGAAGAATTCTGTTCTCTTTGATTACTAGCTCAGAAATAATTTATTTTAAGATTTCAGGACCGAAGACTTTAGTTCAAAAACCACGTTTATTCTTATGCCTGTGTTTATAAAACTTTGCTAAATATTTTATCTGTTTGAAAATGGAGAATGGAAAAGATGAGTTTCAAAAGCCTTTAACAGATAAATCCTAACAATCAAATAGAAAATACAGCATTAATGTGAAGAAAATGCTATAAAAAAGTAAAAAGAAATGAATAACTGGAAATACAGAGTACTTAGCATTACAAAGTGCTAAGATTTCTAAGTTAGTTATCTTGTGAGTTTTTTATGTACTTAATACTAACAATACATTTCATGAATAATGCAGTTGGGATGATTTATCCTTGTGTGGATTGCCAGTTCTGGAAATCAGTAAAACTGAAGAATGAGTTAAAAAACTATCGGGCTACTGAATCTACTAAAGCCTCTAAAACATGTAATGTCTTATTACAGCAATTTTAAAAGTATAGTATGAGTAATAACAAATGCAGTTGCCTATATTAAAATCTTCTCCATTGAGTTCATGATTGAGTCTTTTTAAAAAAATCCCAGATGTGAATAGATATATATATATATATTTTTACGTTTCCAGCATTGTGTGTACAAGAAACCAAAACCTTCATGGGGGCATGCTGATGAGCTGCATGGCACAACTGTCATTTCTGTTTTTTATTGCATGTACTGTTTTGAACGTGCAAACGTATGTGGTGTATACATATGTGTCCTGTATATGGCATTTTCATCTGATAGTGTATTTGAGTTCTTTCTGGCTCTTTTTCTAGCAGAGTTCAATCCACAGCTTTCTTCATTGGAGAATTTGTGAAATAAAAGTGAGTTAATTTGTGTTACACACTCTCTTAAATAACCTAGACCTACAAATTGCTTGGCTAAGGCTAAAAAACTGACAATTCAAAGAAACATATGAATTGACCTTAGTTGGTCTTTAATGAATTAAAAAATTTTTTTCATCTTGGTTTAATTTTGATATTTTTCATAATTATTACATAGTCAACATTTGAAGAAATATCCACCTACCAAAAGTTGAATATATATGTTTTATAAGATGTATGTGCTATAATATGTAACCATCCTGTGATTTTTGTGTATGTATGGTAGCTATATAATTGCCTAAAAAATCACTACAACAAAAAAAATGACAGTAAAAAATGGATAGAGATTGTACAATCTTTTAAAAACAATCACTTATGCAGCTCTATCACAGGCCATATTTTTATGCTACTTTATTCCTTTTATTGGCTTCAAGGAAGTAGAGCTTCTAATGAAGAATTTGAATTGTACTATAATATTTAATAATATCAGACAATAACACTTTCAAAAACGAATTCATATGTTTCTCAGCTGAAGTTAAGACCACAGAGAAAAAATTAAATCTTATTTTTCTGGAATTTACTTCATCTCCTATTTTTAACTTTCCCTAATCTTTTTTCTCTAAGATGTCTCACAGATAGTAAAGGTAACAGTATTAATAGTGTGTCTATTAAATTTATTTTTTTAATATTTTCTACTGTTTTCAGCTTTATTAAATCTACCTTAATCCAACTACCTAAAAGGAAAAGGGACTTGGAAATGGGATGCTTAAACTCATTGCTTAGCTAGCAGGTTTGGCTCAAGAGACAGATTTTGTTATAAAATATAGGGCCATTTTGAGAGTCACTGGATCTACTAATAGAATCAGGAAAATAATGAACTGATCCTCATAACTGCCAAATCCTGCATATTTGTACTTAGGGAAATCACTGACGTTTTATCTCTATCAGTTTCCCAGTCTGAAAAATAAAACCATGCAGCCTGTTTACAAAGCCGATTTTGAGAGATAGGAAAAATACCAGCCCTATGCTTTGTTTTACATATAGAAGGTTAATTTGTACGCAGTGCTTCTGAGGCAGGGGATATGAATTTGACCAGCAGTATTGAATCCTTATAATATTGACTTGTGTTGCCATGAGATTCCAGTCTTTCTAAAGTTCTAAGCCCATTTTTCATTGTGTGACATTTCTAACAGAATGGAGTTTTATATTATAAGATTCTTAAGTGCTAGATGATGATAAATGATCATAGATTAAGAGATTTTACTTATTTATTTATTTCTCTTAATTGTTCTCACTTGATTTGACTCAAAATATTGAATCTAGAAATTACCATTCTTTGTCCATTGAAACTGCTTTCTGAGAAAGTTGAGCATTTATTATTTGACTCTTAATGGGGCAGTTTTTGTGAATATGGCGTACCACCAAAGCATTTGGTTTCCACTTGCCTTTTGGTGATGATGGGGGAAGTAGTGGTGGTGGTGGTAGTGACGATGATGATACTAATGATAATGACTCATTTAGGATAAAAAACAAACATTTATTACCAGTCTACTAGATGTTCATATCCATAACTCAATGGGGATTTATTGCTTCAAAATGAACTGGACATTAGTATTTTGAAAATATAAAATATTTCTGTAATATTTGATGTTAATACTTTACAGCTTCCTGGCTCCATTGAAAAAAAAGTGGTGCAGAATTACTGTAACCTTAGAAAATCTATTACTTTTCCATGTTTTGGTCAACATTTAACACAGAGTATATATAGGGAAAATATACCCTTAAATAATGCCACTTGTAGAAAAGAGGAATGTATCATTATCTTTGACAATTTCATGATTTTTTTAATTTCCTATCCTACATAATTCTACTCTCTTGGTTCAGGTCAAAGGTTGCCTTATTTTGGGATTAAAATCTTTTCTTTTTTCTGTTTTTGTAATCCATGAGTAGTTTCTGAAATTGTCCTTCTTTATAGAACATTCTCCTGAAGAAGTTACAATTCTTTAAGGCATCAGTGTACTTCCTTGACATACAAATATGGCAAGCATTTCTAGAAGCTATATTCTTTGTTTCAAGTATTTCCTATTCTTCACTTCATCTACCTTAAAGATAATGGTCCTAAAAGCTAAGATGGAGTAAAAAGGTTAATCAGGAAGGTTAATACCTCAGTGTTCATTGAGAAATTTTTACAAGTGAAGAGAAGAAATGAAAAATTTTTGGGCTTTTATGATTTTCTTTATACAAGAGACCAATGATCTTGGGCACTCATCCCAAGTCTCCAGAGCCTTAATTAAAACTTTTGGCCATAAATACCTCTTATTACAACACAAACAAACTAGTTCAAAGGATATGTTTTGGCTAAACATTTTGCAGGAAAATGTACCAACAGCCATCACAATATATGGCATTTTTTTCGATTGAAAGTATTTGTAGATCCAGATATAGTTAAAGATTAACTGAAAGCAGAGACAATTCTAAGATGCCACCAAGACAAAAGACTTTGAATGTGTTTGAAGAAAAAATTATTATATACCTGGCAAAGTCATGTATACCCTCAACCTCCACCACCAAAAGCAACAATTGCAAATCATGAAACTCAATGTATTTTTTTTCAGTCATTAATTAAGGTAGTCCAAATGTTCCATTCTATTTAAAATATACTGTCCCATTTCTTTGTATAAAGGAATAAAGCAAATGAACTCTCACCAGAAAGACTGCTTGGATGTGAAAGTTGCTTCTCTAGTTGTGTGTGTGGAAAGCAATTTTTGTCTTGCATAGCTGTTGCTGGAAACTGTTTGCTTGTTAGAGAGCTAATAAATGTTACATTTCCTCCAGAAAACAATCGGCTGCCCTATTCTGTACATGAGTGAAAAGATAATGAAAATACTTTATTTCATTTACAGACAATGCTAATGAGGAAGAGTTGGAAAAGATCAAGTAAGGTAATTCTTAGCATGTGATCTTTCAGCTTTTCTTGTGAGAAGAACCATCAGCTGCTTTCCCAAATCTCTCTCATGTCTCTTCAAACTATGCCACAAGATTTCATCACTATTCAATTGTTATTTTTCCCCCATAAATTTTAAGTAAACCATGCGATGCTTTTTAAATAAATGGAAATCAGACTGATTATTAGCATCCAAATCATCCTCTCGCTAATCTCTGGTCACTTCTCAACATCATTCTCAGCATCTGGTTCCACCATTTGTCCAACAGGGTCTAGAAAATTGCTTTGCTCCAGGAATAAAATGATGAGGCTAGGGCAGGGCCAGCTCCACATGGAAAAAAAGATTCACACGATTTATTGTTTTTAGTCATAGAAAATTGAGTGTGAAGTTTTCTAAACTCAAAATTCCTGTATTGCTACATCTTTCAAGTGTACGATAAGAACAATTTTCCCTCATTTCTTCTTCTCACCTCAAGAAATTAATGGATCTAGGGAGTGAGAGGAGTTTATGGTTCCTGTAACTTACTAAGTCTTGGCTCTTTTATGACTTGTGAGATATGTAAGATATAAACTAAGGTTTAAATTTGTTCAGTGGTGGTGCCACTCTTGGACACAGATAAATATCAAGATGAAATCAGACTTTTATGTGAATATGCCTTGAAAAAAATCAAAGGATTTTATTTGTAAAATTCTCGTTTGCTCAAATTTCTACTTAAAAAGTCAGTATTCCTTTTTAATAGTGACTAAACTTTTTTAGACCCTGGAACATGACAATCTTTTTCCTTCCATTCTGATTGAATCATGCTATTTTTCTTTAATTTTGTCATTTTTATTATTATGAATTAAAGGATAGTTTTATTAAAATGTTTTTATATTTATAGTAGTGAATTAATCTGTTTTAACAAGTGTCTCTTACTGTACAGCTTCTCCCAAGTTCCTATAGCATTAATGACCAAAAGATAATTTGGCTCACAAAAGAAAGGCAGAAAAGTAACCTTTATCATTTTAATAAATGGAAAAGCAATTATTAAGGAAGATTGCTGAATACTTCTGCTTTAGTGTTCATTGTGTTTCTTACTAATCAAAGTTTCAAGAAGTTTTAAAGAAATGTTTGCACTGTTCATATTTGTATTATACTTTTTTCTTTGTATTGATGAAAAGTATATGTGTTTGATAATTAATGTAATTTGACTTTCCTCATTCTGTGTCTACATTATGATATATTTATGTAAAAAATATAACAATCTATTAATATGTACCAATATTTTCCCCTTCAGATACATTTAACATGCAATGCTAGAGCAGGATATTATATGGCGTGTAGTATTAATTAATGTGAATAATCCATTTTATTGTAGAATAAAAGAGAATAGAAATATTCTTCTTTAAAAATACATTTAATCTATATTTAAAATTAATTTAAATGTGATTTTAATGACAAATTCAGTAAACATCCACATATTTCCCTTCAGTCTACAAAAAAAATTAAAATGAATAATAAATATCTATCCTCTACTATTTTTATATAGAAAATTCTTGGGATTTTTATTTATTATTAATAATATACTTAATTCATTCAAACTGGCACATTTTTCAAGCTTCCACTGAAGATACAGAATTCCTGTGTCTAACTCAGCACTTATTTGAGTACTTGGCAGATTATATTTAGTACATGTGTTAACATAGCTTTTGGGTTTTAGCTTAAGGGATTTTCAATTTTGAAAAATTTAATGGGGATATTGAATGCTTAGTGAAGTAAAATCAGTTCACTCATTTGATTTTTTTTTTCCTATGGGGACATACAGAATACCAGCTAATTCATTCAGATTTTCCCAGTGCCCTAAAACATTTGCCATATTCATCCACACTAGTGTTACAAGAGCACAGTGTTAAATGCAAAATCCAGGGGAAGTTTGACATTTCAATTGCTGCCTACTCCACCATCCTTCACACACACCACTAAACTGAGACCGTTCCCTGAATCCTTTCCTCCAGTAAATTGTGCTTCCTGGGAAACAAAGGGATATGTGACTATACTACGTAGTCTTGTAAGTTTTACTATGTTACTGTTTTGTGGCAATGCATCACTTTTCTAATTATTTCAATCTTCTTAAAGATTCTTGTCTGAGCAAGGATTTCTCCACTTTATTTTTGGAAAGGGAGTGTCACTTATTTGCATTACATTTAAATACTGGTATTCATATGGTCAAAGGTTGCCTTATTTTGGGATTAAAATCTTTTCTTTTTTCTGTTTTTGTAATCCATGAGTAGTTTCTGAAATTGTCCTTCTTTATAGAAC